>NW_028315303.1:300000-399000 GCF_046866305.1 Octopus bimaculoides | reverse complement strand
ACAAACTCACAAAATTTTACAAATAACCATGAAAAAGCAACAAAATTTGAAAATGGTTATTTCGTGATTTCCAGTCGATTTCAGACACTTTTAGGTAGTGTTCATATTTGCAAAACCACTATTCGTTTTCAAGTCTAGATGGTTAATATAAGCTAGATGGGTGTTGAAAACATTATATTTATCATAGAGTTCATCGACGTCACAAGCGTTTTCAGAAAATACAAACTCACAAAATTTTACACGTAACCATGAAAAAGCAACGAAACTTGATAATGCTTATTTCGTGATTTCTAGTCGATTGTAGACACTTTTAGGTAGTTTTCATATTTGCAAATCGACTATTCATTTTCAAGTCTAGATGGTTAATATAAGCTAGATGGGTGTTGAAAACATTATATTTATCATAGAGTTCATCGATGTCCCAAGCGTTTTCAGAAGATAAATAAAAAAAATTTTACAAATAAACATGAAAAAGCAAGAAAACTTGAAAATGATTATTTAGTGATTTCCAGTCGATTGTAGACACTTTTAGGTAGTTTTCATTTTTGCAAAACCACTCATCGTTTTGAAGTCTAGATATTTAATATTAGCTAGATGGGTGTTGAATACATTATATTTATCATAGAGTTCATCGAGGACACAACCGTCTTCAGAAAACAAACTCACACAACTTTGCAAATAAACATTAAAAAGCAACAAAACTTGAAAATGCTTATTTCGTGATTTCTAGTCGATTGTAGACACCTTTAGGTAGTTTTCATTTTTTCAAAACCACTCATCGTTTTGTAGTCTAGATATTTAATATTAGCTAGATGGGTGTTGAATACATTATATTTATCATAGAGTTCATCGAAGTCACAAGCGTTTTTAGAATACACAAACACACAAAATTTGGCAAATAACCATGAAAAACCAAAAATGTTGAAAATGCTTATTTCGTGATTTCCACTCGAATTTAGACACTTTTAGGTAGTTTTCATTTTTGCAAAACCACTATTCGTTTTCAAGTCTAGATGGTTAATATAAGCTAGATGGGTGTTGAAAACATTCTATATATCAAAACGTTCATCGAAGTCACAAACGTTTTCAGAAAACACAAACTCACAAAATTTGGCAAATAACAATGAAAAAGCAACACAACTTGAAAATGCTTATTTCGTGATTTCCAGTCGATTTTAGACACCTTTAGGTAGTTTTCATTTTTGCAACACCACTCTTCGTTTTGAAGTCTAGATGTTTAATATAAGCTAGATGGGTATTGAAAACATTATATTTATCATACAGTTCATCGAAGTCACAAACGTTTTAAGAAAATACAAACTCACAAAATTTTACACATAACCATGAAAAAGCAACAAAACTTGAAAAGGATTATTTCGTGATTTCCAGTCGATTGTAGACACTTTCAGGTAGTTTTCATTTTTGCAAAACCAGTATTCATTTTGAAGTCTAGATAGTTAATATAAGCTAGATGGGTGTTGAAAACATTATATTTATCATAGAGTTCATCGAAGTCACAACCGTTTTCAGAAATCACAAACTCACAAAATTTAGCAAATAACCATGAAAAAGCAACAAAACTTCAAATCGCTTATTTCGTGATTTCCAATCGATTTTAGACTCTTTTAAGTAGTTTTCATTTTTGGAAAACCACTAATGATTTTGAAATCTAGATGGTCAATTTGGCAAATAACCATGAAAAAGCAACAAAACTTGAAAATGGTTATATCGTGATTTCCAATTTATTTTAGACAATTTTAGTTAGTTTTCATTTTTGGAAAATCACTACTCGTTTTGAAGGCTAGATGGTTAATATAAGCTAGATGGGTGTTGAAAACATTATATTTATCATAGAGTTCATCGAAGTCACAAGGGTTTTCAGAAATCACAAACTCACAAAATTTGGCAAATAACCATGAAAAACCAACATAACATGAAAATATGAAATTCGTGATTTTCAGTCGTTTTTTGACACTTTTAGTTTTCATTTTTGCAAAAACCACTATTCATTTTGAAGTCTAGTGGGTTAATATAAGCTAGATGGTTGATAAAAACATTATATTTATCAAAGAGTTCACCGAAGTTACAACCATTTTCAAAAAACACAAATTCATAAAATTTTGCAACTGACCATGAAAATATGAAATTCGTGATTTTCAGTCGTTTTTTGACACTTTTAGTTTTCATTTTTGCAAAAACCACTATTCATTTTGAAGTCTAGTGGGTTAATATAAGCTAGATGGTTCATGAAAACATATTTGTCAAACAGTTCACCTAAGTCACAAACATTTTCACAAGACTAAAACTCGCAAAATTTTGCAAATAAGCATGAAAAGCCAACAAAATTTGAAAATGCGAATGTCGTGATTTCCAGTCGCTTTTTGACACTTTTATATAGATTCCAGTTTTTCAAAAACCACTTTTCCATTTCAAGTCTAGCGGGTTAATATAGGCTAGATTATTGATGAAAACATGATATTCATCAAAGAGTTCACCAAAGTAGTTTTCATTTTTGCAAAAACAAGTTTTCATTTCGGAATCTAGTGAGTTAATATAAGTTAGATGGTTGATGAAAGCATATTTATCAATGAGATCACCGATATCACAATCGTTTTCACAAAACACAAACTCACAAAATTTAGCAAATAACCATGAAAAAGCAACAAAACTTGAAAATGCTTATTTCGTGATTTCCAGTCGATTTTAGACAGTTTTAGGTAGTTTTCATTTTTGCAAAACCACTATTTATTTTGAAGTCTAGATGGTTAATATAAGCTAGATGGTTGATGAAAACATTATATTTATCAAAGAGTTCACCGAAGTTACAACCATTTTCAGAAAACACAAACTCATAAAATTTTGCAACTGACCATGAAAAACCAACATAACATGAAAATATGAATTTCGTGATTTCCAGTCGATTTTAGAATATTTTAGGTAGTTTTCATTTTTGGAAAACCACTATTCATTTGAATTTAATATAAGCTTGATGGGTGTTGAAAACATTATATTTATCAAAGAGTTCATCGAAGTCACAACCGTTTTCAGAAAACACAAACTCACAAAATTTTACAAGTAACCATGAAAAAGCAACAAAACTTGAAAATGCTTATTTCATGATTTCCAGTCGATTTTAGACACTTTTAGGTAGTTTTCATTTTTGCAAAACCACTATTCGTTTTGAAGTCTAGATGGTTAATATAAGCTAGATGACTATTGAAAACATTATATTTATCAAAGCGTTCATCGAAGTCACAACCGTTTTCAGAATACACAAACTCACAAAGTTTGGCAAATCACCATGAAAAACCAACAAAACTTGAAGATGCTTATTTCGTGATTTCCAGTCGATTTTAGGAGACTTTTAGGTAGTTTTCATTTTTGCGAAATCACTATTTGATTTGAAGTCTAAATGGCTAATATAAGCTAGATGGGTGTTGAAAACATTATATTTATCAAAGCGTTCATCGAAGTCACAACCGTTTTCAGAACACACAAACTCACAAAATTTGGCAAATAACCATGAAAAAGCAACGAAACTTGAAAATGCTAATTTCGTGATTTCCAGTCGATTGTAGACACTTTTAGGTAGTTTTCATTTTTGCAAAACCTCTCATCGTTTTGAAGTCTAGATATTTAATATTAGCTAGATGGGTGTTGAATACATTATATTTATCATAGAGTTCATCGAAGTCACAAGCGTTTTCAGAAAATACAAACTCACAAAATTTTACAAATAACCATGAAAAAGCAACTAAATTTGAAAATGATTATTTGGTGATTTCCAGTCGGTTTTAGACACTTTCAGGTAGTTTTCATTTTTGCAAAACCAGTATTCATTTTGAAGTCTAGATAGTTAATATAAGCTAGATGGGTGTTGAAAACATTATATTTATCATAGAGTTCATCGAAGTCACAACCGTTTTCAGAAAACACAAACTCACAAAATTTAGCAAATAACCATGAAAAAGCAACAAAACTTCAAATCGCTTATTTCGTGATTTCCAATCGATTTTAGACTCTTTTAAGTAGTTTTCATTTTTGGAAAACCACTAATGATTTTGAAGTCTAGATGGTCAATATAAGCTAGATGGGTGATGAAAACTTTATATTTATCACAGAGTTCATCGAAGTCACAACCGTTTTCAGAAAACACAAACTCACAAAATTTGGCAAATAACCATGAAAAAGCAACAAAACTTGAAAATGGTTATATCGTGATTTCCAATTTATTTTAGACAATTTTAGTTAGTTTTCATTTTTGGAAAATCACTACTCGTTTTGAAGGCTAGATGGTTAATATAAGCTAGATGGGTGTTGAAAACATTATATTTATCATAGAGTTCATCGAAGTCACAAGGGTTTTCAGAAATCACAAACTCACAAAATTTGGCAAATAACCATGAAAAACCAACATAACATGAAAATATGAAATTCGTGATTTTCAGTCGTTTTTTGACACTTTTAGTTTTCATTTTTGCAAAAACCACTATTCATTTTGAAGTCTAGTGGGTTAATATAAGCTAGATGGTTGATAAAAACATTATATTTATCAAAGAGTTCACCGAAGTTACAACCATTTTCAAAAAACACAAATTCATAAAATTTTGCAACTGACCATGAAAATATGAAATTCGTGATTTTCAGTCGTTTTTTGACACTTTTAGTTTTCATTTTTGCAAAAACCACTATTCATTTTGAAGTCTAGTGGGTTAATATAAGCTAGATGGTTCATGAAAACATATTTGTCAAACAGTTCACCTAAGTCACAAACATTTTCACAAGACTAAAACTCGCAAAATTTTGCAAATAAGCATGAAAAGCCAACAAAATTTGAAAATGCGAATGTCGTGATTTCCAGTCGCTTTTTGACACTTTTATATAGATTCCAGTTTTTCAAAAACCACTTTTCCATTTCAAGTCTAGCGGGTTAATATAGGCTAGATTATTGATGAAAACATGATATTCATCAAAGAGTTCACCAAAGTAACAACACTTTAGGTAGTTTTCATTTTTGCAAAAACAAGTTTTCATTTCGGAATCTAGTGAGTTAATATAAGTTAGATGGTTGATGAAAGCATATTTATCAATGAGATCACCGATATCACAATCGTTTTCACAAAACACAAACTCACAAAATTTAGCAAATAACCATGAAAAACCAACAAAACTTGAAAATGCTTATTTCGTGATTTCCAGTCGATTTTAGACAGTTTTAGGTAGTTTTCATTTTTGCAAAACCACTATTTATTTTGAAGTCTAGATGGTTAATATAAGCTAGATGGTTGATGAAAACATTATATTTATCAAAGAGTTCACCGAAGTTACAACCATTTTCAGAAAACACAAACTCATAAAATTTTGCAACTGACCATGAAAAACCAACATAACATGAAAATATGAATTTCGTGATTTCCAGTCGATTTTAGAATATTTTAGGTAGTTTTCATTTTTGGAAAACCACTATTCATTTGAATTTAATATAAGCTTGATGGGTGTTGAAAACATTATATTTATCAAAGAGTTCATCGAAGTCACAACCGTTTTCAGAAAACACAAACTCACAAAATTTTACAAGTAACCATGAAAAAGCAACAAAACTTGAAAATGCTTATTTCATGATTTCCAGTCGATTTTAGACACTTTTAGGTAGTTTTCATTTTTGCAAAACCACTATTCGTTTTGAAGTCTAGATGGTTAATATAAGCTAGATGACTATTGAAAACATTATATTTATCAAAGCGTTCATCGAAGTCACAACCGTTTTCAGAATACACAAACTCACAAAGTTTGGCAAATCACCATGAAAAACCAACAAAACTTGAAGATGCTTATTTCGTGATTTCCAGTCGATTTTAGGAGACTTTTAGGTAGTTTTCATTTTTGCGAAATCACTATTTGATTTGAAGTCTAAATGGCTAATATAAGCTAGATGGGTGTTGAAAACATTATATTTATCAAAGCGTTCATCGAAGTCACAACCGTTTTCAGAACACACAAACTCACAAAATTTGGCAAATAACCATGAAAAAGCAACGAAACTTGAAAATGCTAATTTCGTGATTTCCAGTCGATTGTAGACACTTTTAGGTAGTTTTCATTTTTGCAAAACCTCTCATCGTTTTGAAGTCTAGATATTTAATATTAGCTAGATGGGTGTTGAATACATTATATTTATCATAGAGTTCATCGAAGTCACAAGCGTTTTCAGAAAATACAAACTCACAAAATTTTACAAATAACCATGAAAAAGCAACTAAATTTGAAAATGATTATTTGGTGATTTCCAGTCGGTTTTAGACACTTTCAGGTAGTTTTCATTTTTGCAAAACCAGTATTCATTTTGAAGTCTAGATAGTTAATATAAGCTAGATGGGTGTTGAAAACATTATATTTATCATAGAGTTCATCGAAGTCACAACCGTTTTCAGAAAACACAAACTCACAAAATTTAGCAAATAACCATGAAAAAGCAACAAAACTTCAAATCGCTTATTTCGTGATTTCCAATCGATTTTAGACTCTTTTAAGTAGTTTTCATTTTTGGAAAACCACTAATGATTTTGAAGTCTAGATGGTCAATATAAGCTAGATGGGTGATGAAAACTTTATATTTATCACAGAGTTCATCGAAGTCACAACCGTTTTCAGAAAACACAAACTCACAAAATTTGGCAAATAACCATGAAAAAGCAACAAAACTTGAAAATGGTTATATCGTGATTTCCAATTTATTTTAGACAATTTTAGTTAGTTTTCATTTTTGGAAAATCACTACTCGTTTTGAAGGCTAGATGGTTAATATAAGCTAGATGGGTGTTGAAAACATTATATTTATCATAGAGTTCATCGAAGTCACAAGGGTTTTCAGAAATCACAAACTCACAAAATTTGGCAAATAACCATGAAAAACCAACATAACATGAAAATATGAAATTCGTGATTTTCAGTCGTTTTTTGACACTTTTAGTTTTCATTTTTGCAAAAACCACTATTCATTTTGAAGTCTAGTGGGTTAATATAAGCTAGATGGTTGATAAAAACATTATATTTATCAAAGAGTTCACCGAAGTTACAACCATTTTCAAAAAACACAAATTCATAAAATTTTGCAACTGACCATGAAAATATGAAATTCGTGATTTTCAGTCGTTTTTTGACACTTTTAGTTTTCATTTTTGCAAAAACCACTATTCATTTTGATGTCTAGTGGGTTAATATAAGCTAGATGGTTCATGAAAACATATTTATCAAACAGTTCACCTAAGTCACAAACATTTTCACAAGACTAAAACTCGCAAAATTTTGCAAATAAGCATGAAAAGCCAACAAAATTTGAAAATGCGAATGTCGTGATTTCCAGTCGCTTTTTGACACTTTTATATAGATTCCAGTTTTTCAAAAACCACTTTTCCATTTCAAGTCTAGCGGGTTAATATAGGCTAGATTATTGATGAAAACATGATATTCATCAAAGAGTTCACCAAAGTAACAACACTTTAGGTAGTTTTCATTTTTGCAAAAACAAGTTTTCATTTCGGAATCTAGTGAGTTAATATAAGTTAGATGGTTGATGAAAGCATATTTATCAATGAGATCACCGATGTCACAATCGTTTTCACAAAACACAAACTCACAAAATTTAGCAAATAACCATGAAAAACCAACAAAACTTGAAAATGCTTATTTCGTGATTTCCAGTCGATTTTAGACAGTTTTAGGTAGTTTTCATTTTTGCAAAACCACTATTTATTTTGAAGTCTAGATGGTTAATATAAGCTAGATGGTTGATGAAAACATTATATTTATCAAAGAGTTCACCGAAGTTACAACCATTTTCAGAAAACACAAACACATAAAATTTTGCAACTGACCATGAAAAACCAACATAACATGAAAATATGAATTTCGTGATTTCCAGTCGATTTTAGAATATTTTAGGTAGTTTTCATTTTTGGAAAACCACTATTCATTTGAATTTAATATAAGCTTGATGGGTGTTGAAAACATTATATTTATCAAAGAGTTCATCGAAGTCACAACCGTTTTCAGAAAACACAAACTCACAAAATTTTACAAGTAACCATGAAAAAGCAACAAAACTTGAAAATGCTTATTTCATGATTTCCAGTCGATTTTAGACACTTTTAGGTAGTTTTCATTTTTGCAAAACCACTATTCGTTTTGAAGTCTAGATGGTTAATATAAGCTAGATGACTATTGAAAACATTATATTTATCAAAGCGTTCATCGAAGTCACAACCGTTTTCAGAATACACAAACTCACAAAGTTTGGCAAATCACCATGAAAAACCAACAAAACTTGAAGATGCTTATTTCGTGATTTCCAGTCGATTTTAGGAGACTTTTAGGTAGTTTTCATTTTTGCGAAATCACTATTTGATTTGAAGTCTAAATGGCTAATATAAGCTAGATGGGTGTTGAAAACATTATATTTATCAAAGCGTTCATCGAAGTCACAACCGTTTTCAGAACACACAAACTCACAAAATTTGGCAAATAACCATGAAAAAGCAACGAAACTTGAAAATGCTAATTTCGTGATTTCCAGTCGATTGTAGACACTTTTAGGTAGTTTTCATTTTTGCAAAACCTCTCATCGTTTTGAAGTCTAGATATTTAATATTAGCTAGATGGGTGTTGAATACATTATATTTATCATAGAGTTCATCGAAGTCACAAGCGTTTTCAGAAAATACAAACTCACAAAATTTTACAAATAACCATGAAAAAGCAACTAAATTTGAAAATGATTATTTGGTGATTTCCAGTCGGTTTTAGACACTTTCAGGTAGTTTTCATTTTTGCAAAACCAGTATTCATTTTGAAGTCTAGATAGTTAATATAAGCTAGATGGGTGTTGAAAACATTATATTTATCATAGAGTTCATCGAAGTCACAACCGTTTTCAGAAAACACAAACTCACAAAATTTAGCAAATAACCATGAAAAAGCAACAAAACTTCAAATCGCTTATTTCGTGATTTCCAATCGATTTTAGACTCTTTTAAGTAGTTTTCATTTTTGGAAAACCACTAATGATTTTGAAGTCTAGATGGTCAATATAAGCTAGATGGGTGATGAAAACTTTATATTTATCACAGAGTTCATCGAAGTCACAACCGTTTTCAGAAAACACAAACTCACAAAATTTGGCAAATAACCATGAAAAAGCAACAAAACTTGAAAATGGTTATATCGTGATTTCCAATTTATTTTAGACAATTTTAGTTAGTTTTCATTTTTGGAAAATCACTACTCGTTTTGAAGGCTAGATGGTTAATATAAGCTAGATGGGTGTTGAAAACATTATATTTATCATAGAGTTCATCGAAGTCACAAGGGTTTTCAGAAATCACAAACTCACAAAATTTGGCAAATAACCATGAAAAACCAACATAACATGAAAATATGAAATTCGTGATTTTCAGTCGTTTTTTGACACTTTTAGTTTTCATTTTTGCAAAAACCACTATTCATTTTGAAGTCTAGTGGGTTAATATAAGCTAGATGGTTGATAAAAACATTATATTTATCAAAGAGTTCACCGAAGTTACAACCATTTTCAAAAAACACAAATTCATAAAATTTTGCAACTGTCCATGAAAAACCAACATAACATGAAAATATGAAATTCGTGATTTTCAGTCGTTTTTTGACACTTTTAGTTTTCATTTTTGCAAAAACCACTATTCATTTTGAAGTCTAGTGGGTTAATATAAGCTAGATAGTTCATGAAAACATATTTATCAAACAGTTCACCTAAGTCACAAACATTTTCACAAGACTAAAACTCGCAAAATTTTGCAAATAAGCATGAAAAGCCAACAAAATTTGAAAATGCGAATGTCGTGATTTCCAGTCGCTTTTTGACACTTTTATATAGATTTCAGTTTTTCAAAAACCACTTTTCCATTTCAAGTCTAGCGGGTTAATATAGGCTAGATTATTGATGAAAACATGATATTCATCAAAGAGTTCACCAAAGTAACAACACTTTAGGTAGTTTTCATTTTTGCAAAAACAAGTTTTCATTTCGGAATCTAGTGAGTTAATATAAGCTAGATGGTTGATGAAAGCATATTTATCAATGACATCACCGATGTCAATCGTTTTCACAAAACACAAACTCACAAAATTTAGCAAATAACCATGAAAAAGCAACAAAACTTGAAAATGCTTATTTCGTGATATCCAGTCGATTTTAGACAGTTTTAGGGAGTTTTCATTTTTGCAAAACCACAATTCGTTTTGAAGTCTAGATGGTTAATATAAGCTAAATGGGTGATGAAAACATTATATTTATCATGGAGTTCATCGAAGTCACAACCGTTTTCAGAAAACACAAACTCACAAAAATTTAGCAAATAACCATGAAAAACCAACAAAACATGAAAATGCTTATTTCGTGATTTCCAGTCCATTTTAGACATTTTTAGGTAGTTTTCATTTTTGCAAAACCACAATTCGTTTTGAAGTCTAGATGGTTAATATAAGCTAAATGGGTGATGAAAACATTATATTTAGCATAGAGTTCATCGAAGTCACAAGCGTTTTCAGAAAACACAAACTCACAAAATTTCGCAAATAACCATGAAAAACCAACAAAACTTGAAAATGCTTATTTCGTGATTTCCAGTCGATTTTAGACAGTTTTAGGTAGTTTTCATTTTTGCAAAACCACTATTTATTTTGAAGTCTAGATGGTTAATATAAGCTAGATGGTTGATGAAAACATTATATTTATCAAAGAGTTCACCGAAGTTACAACCATTTTCAGAAAACACAAACTCATAAAATTTTGCAACTGACCATGAAAAACCAACATAACATGAAAATATGAATTTCGTGATTTCCAGTCGATTTTAGAAAATTTTAGGTAGTTTTCATTTTTGGAAAACCACTATTCATTTGAATTTAATATAAGCTAGATGGGTGTTGAAAACATTATATTTATCATAGAGTTCATCGAAGTCACAACCGTTTTCAGAAAACACAAACTCACAAAATTTAGCAAATAACCATGAAAAAGCAACAAAACTTCAAATCGCTTATTTCGTGATTTCCAATCGATTTTAGACTCTTTTAAGTAGTTTTCATTTTTGGAAAACCACTAATGATTTTGAAGTCTAGATGGTCAATATAAGCTAGATGGGTGATGAAAACTTTATATTTATCACAGAGTTCATCGAAGTCACAACCGTTTTCAGAAAACACAAACTCACAAAATTTGGCAAATAACCATGAAAAAGCAACAAAACTTGAAAATGGTTATATCGTGATTTCCAATTTATTTTAGACAATTTTAGTTAGTTTTCATTTTTGGAAAATCACTACTCGTTTTGAAGGCTAGATGGTTAATATAAGCTAGATGGGTGTTGAAAACATTATATTTATCATAGAGTTCATCGAAGTCACAAGGGTTTTCAGAAATCACAAACTCACAAAATTTGGCAAATAACCATGAAAAACCAACATAACATGAAAATATGAAATTCGTGATTTTCAGTCGTTTTTTGACACTTTTAGTTTTCATTTTTGCAAAAACCACTATTCATTTTGAAGTCTAGTGGGTTAATATAAGCTAGATGGTTGATAAAAACATTATATTTATCAAAGAGTTCACCGAAGTTACAACCATTTTCAAAAAACACAAATTCATAAAATTTTGCAACTGTCCATGAAAAACCAACATAACATGAAAATATGAAATTCGTGATTTTCAGTCGTTTTTTGACACTTTTAGTTTTCATTTTTGCAAAAACCACTATTCATTTTGAAGTCTAGTGGGTTAATATAAGCTAGATAGTTCATGAAAACATATTTATCAAACAGTTCACCTAAGTCACAAACATTTTCACAAGACTAAAACTCGCAAAATTTTGCAAATAAGCATGAAAAGCCAACAAAATTTGAAAATGCGAATGTCGTGATTTCCAGTCGCTTTTTGACACTTTTATATAGATTTCAGTTTTTCAAAAACCACTTTTCCATTTCAAGTCTAGCGGGTTAATATAGGCTAGATTATTGATGAAAACATGATATTCATCAAAGAGTTCACCAAAGTAACAACACTTTAGGTAGTTTTCATTTTTGCAAAAACAAGTTTTCATTTCGGAATCTAGTGAGTTAATATAAGCTAGATGGTTGATGAAAGCATATTTATCAATGACATCACCGATGTCAATCGTTTTCACAAAACACAAACTCACAAAATTTAGCAAATAACCATGAAAAAGCAACAAAACTTGAAAATGCTTATTTCGTGATATCCAGTCGATTTTAGACAGTTTTAGGGAGTTTTCATTTTTGCAAAACCACAATTCGTTTTGAAGTCTAGATGGTTAATATAAGCTAAATGGGTGATGAAAACATTATATTTATCATGGAGTTCATCGAAGTCACAACCGTTTTCAGAAAACACAAACTCACAAAAATTTAGCAAATAACCATGAAAAACCAACAAAACATGAAAATGCTTATTTCGTGATTTCCAGTCCATTTTAGACATTTTTAGGTAGTTTTCATTTTTGCAAAACCACAATTCGTTTTGAAGTCTAGATGGTTAATATAAGCTAAATGGGTGATGAAAACATTATATTTAGCATAGAGTTCATCGAAGTCACAAGCGTTTTCAGAAAACACAAACTCACAAAATTTCGCAAATAACCATGAAAAACCAACAAAACTTGAAAATGCTTATTTCGTGATTTCCAGTGGATTTTAGACAGTTTTAGGTAGTTTTCATTTTTGCAAAACCACTATTTATTTTGAAGTCTAGATGGTTAATATAAGCTAGATGGTTGATGAAAACATTATATTTATCAAAGAGTTCACCGAAGTTACAACCATTTTCAGAAAACACAAACTCATAAAATTTTGCAACTGACCATGAAAAACCAACATAACATGAAAATATGAATTTCGTGATTTCCAGTCGATTTTAGAATATTTTAGGTAGTTTTCATTTTTGGAAAACCACTATTCATTTGAATTTAATATAAGCTTGATGGGTGTTGAAAACATTATATTTATCAAAGAGTTCATCGAAGTCACAAGCGTTTTCAGAAAACACAAACTCACAAAATTTTACAAGTAACCATGAAAAAGCAACAAAACTTGAAAATGCTTATTTCATGATTTCCAGTCGATTTTAGACACTTTTAGGTAGTTTTCATTTTTGCAAAACCACTATTCGTTTTGAAGTCTAGATGGTTAATATAAGCTAGATGACTATTGAAAACATTATATTTATCAAAGCGTTCATCGAAGTCACAACCGTTTTCAGAATACACAAACTCACAAAGTTTGGCAAATAACCATGAAAAACCAACAAAACTTGAAGATGCTTATTTCGTGATTTCCAGTCGATTTTAGACACTTTTAGGTAGTTTTCATTTTTGCGAAATCACTATTTGCTTTGAAGTCTAAATGGCTAATATGAGCTAGATGGGTGTTGAAAACATTATATTTATCATAGAGTTCATCGACGTCACAAGCGTTTTCAGAGAATACAAACTCACAAAATTTTACACATAACCATGAAAAAGCAACGAAACATGATAATGCTTATTTCGTGATTTCTAGTCGATTGTAGACACTTTTAGGTAGTTTTCATTTTTGCAAAACCTCTCATCGTTTTGAAGTCTAGATATTTAATATTAGCTAGATGGGTGTTGAATACATTATATTTATCATAGAGTTCATCGAAGTCACAAGCGTTTTCAGAAAATACAAACTCACAAAATTTTACAAATAACCATGAAAACGCAACTAAATTTGAAAATGATTATTTGGTGATTTCCAGTCGGTTTTAGACACTTTTGCAAATAAACATGAAAAAGCAACGAAACTTGAAAATGGCTATTTCGTGATTTCTAGTCGATTGGAGACACTTTTAGGTAGTTTTCGTATTTGCAAAACGATTATTCATTTTGAAGTCTAGATGGTTAATATAAGCTAGATGGGTGTTGAAAACATTATATTTATCATAGAGTTCATCGAAGTCACAAGCGTTTTAAGAAAATAGAAACTCACAAAATTTTACATATAACCATGACTAAGCAACAAAATTTGAAAATGATTATTTTGTGATTTCCAGTCGATTGTAGACACCTTCAGATAGTTTTCATTTTTGCAACACCACTCTTCGTTTTGAAGTCTAGATGGTTAATATAAGCTAGATGGGTGTTGAAAACATTATATTTATCAAAGCGTTCATCGAAGTCACAACCGTTTTCAGAATACACAAACACACAAAATTTGGCAAATAACAATGAAAAACCAAAAATGTTGAAAATGCTTATTTCGTGATTTCCACTCGAATTTAGACACTTTTAGGTAGTTTTCAATATAAGCTAGATGGGTGATGAAAACTTTATATTTATCACAGAGTTCATCGAAGTCACAAGGGTTTTCAGAAAACACAAACTAACAAAATTTGGCATATAACCTTGAAAAACCAACAAAACTTGAAAATGCTTATTTCGTGATTTCCAGTCGATTTTAAACTCTTTTAGGTAGTTTTCATTTTTGCAAAACCACAATTCTTTTGAAGTCTAGATAGTTAATATAAGCTAGATGGGTGATGAAAACATTATATTTATCACAGAGTTCTTCGAAGTCACAACCGTTTTCAGAAAACACAAACTCACAAATAACCATGAAAAAGCAACAAAATTTGAAAATGATTATTTGGTGATTTGCTGTCGGTTTTTGACACTTTTAGGTAGTTTTCATTTTTGCAAAACCACTATTCATTTTGAAGTCTAGATGGTTAATATAAGCTAGATGTGTGTTGAAAACATTATATTTATCATAGTTCATCGAAGTCACAAGCGTTTTCAGAAAATACAAACTCACAAAATTTTACACATAACCATGAAAAAGCAACGAAACTTGATAATGCTTATTTCGTGATTTCTAGTCGATTGTAGACACTTTTAGGTAGTTTTCATTTTTGCAAAACCACTCATCGTTTTGAAGTCTAGATATTTAATATTAGCTAGATGGGTGTTGAATACATTATATTTATCATAGAGTTCATCGAAGTCACAAGCGTTTTCAGAAAATACAAACTCACAAAATTTTACAAATAACCATGAAAAAGCAACTAAATTTGAAAATGATTATTTGGTGATTTCCAGTCGGTTTTAGACACTTTTGCAAATAAACATGAAAAAGCAACGAAACTTGAAAATGGCTATTTCGTGATTTCTAGTCGATTGTAGACACTTTTAGGTAGTTTTCATATTTGCAAAACGATTATTCATTTTTAAGTCTAGATGGTTAATATAAACTAGATGGGTGTTGAAAACATTATATTTATCATAGAGTTCATCGAAGTCACAAGCGTTTTCAGAAAATACAAACTCACAAAATTTGGCAAATAACCATGAAAAAGCAACAAAACTTGAAAATGATTATTTAGTGATTTCCAGTCGGTTTTAGACAGTTTTAGGTAGTTTTCATTTTTGCAAAACCACAATTCGTTTTGAAGTCTAGATGGTCAATATAAGCTAGATGGGTGATGAAAACTTTATATTTATCACAGAGTTCATCGAAGTCACAAGGGTTTTCAGAAAACACAAACTAACAAAATTTGGCATATAACCTTGAAAAACCAACAAAACTTGAAAATGCTTATTTCGTGATTTCCAGTCGATTTTAGACTCTTTTAGGTAGTTTTCATTTTTGCAAAACCACAATTCTTTTGAAGTCTAGATAGTTAATATAAGCTAGATGGGTGATGAAAACATTATATTTATCACAGAGTTCTTCGAAGTCACAACCGTTTTCAGAAAACACAAACTCACAAATTTTAGCAAATAACCATGAAAAAGCAACAAAATTTGAAAATGATTATTTGGTGATTTGCTGTCGGTTTTTGACACTTTTAGGTAGTTTTCATTTTTGCAAAACCACTATTCATTTTGAAGTCTAGATGGTTAATATAAGCTAGATGTGTGTTGAAAACATTATATTTATCATAGTTCATCGAAGTCACAAGCGTTTTCAGAAAATACAAACTCACAAAATTTTACACATAACCATGAAAAAGCAACGAAACTTGATAATGCTTATTTCGTGATTTCTAGTCGATTGTAGACACTTTTAGGTAGTTTTCATTTTTGCAAAACCACTCATCGTTTTGAAGTCTAGATATTTAATATTAGCTAGATGGGTGTTGAATACATTATATTTATCATAGAGTTCATCGAAGTCACAAGCGTTTTCAGAAAATACAAACTCACAAAATTTTACAAATAACCATGAAAAAGCAACTAAATTTGAAAATGATTATTTGGTGATTTCCAGTCGGTTTTAGACACTTTTGCAAATAAACATGAAAAAGCAACGAAACTTGAAAATGGCTATTTCGTGATTTCTAGTCGATTGTAGACACTTTTAGGTAGTTTTCATATTTGCAAAACGATTATTCATTTTTAAGTCTAGATGGTTAATATAAACTAGATGGGTGTTGAAAACATTATATTTATCATAGAGTTCATCGAAGTCACAAGCGTTTTCAGAAAATACAAACTCACAAAATTTGGCAAATAACCATGAAAAAGCAACAAAACTTGAAAATGATTATTTAGTGATTTCCAGTCGGTTTTAGACAGTTTTAGGTAGTTTTCATTTTTGCAAAACCACAATTCGTTTTGAAGTCTAGATGGTTAATATAAGCTAAATGGGTGATGAAAACATTATATTTAGCATAGAGTTCATCGAAGTCACAAGCGTTTTCAGAAAACACAAACTCACAAAATTTAGCAGATAACCATGAAAAACCAACAAAACTTGAAAATGCTTATTTCATGATTTCCAGTCGAATTTAGACACTTTTAGGTAGTTCTCATTTTTGCAAAACCACTATTCGTTTTGAAGTCTAGATGGTTAATATAAGCTAGATGACTATTGAAAACATTATATTTATCAAAGCGTTCATCGAAGTCACAACCATTTTCAGAAAACACAAACTCATAAAATTTTGCAACTGACCATGAAAAACCAACATAACATGAATTTATGAATTTCGTGATTTCCAGTCGTTTTTTGACACTTTTAGCTTTCATTTTTGCAAAAACCACTATTCATTTTGAAGTCTAGTGGTTTAATATAAGCTAGATGGTTCATGAAAACATATTTATCAAACAGTTCACCGAAGTCACAAACATTTTCACAAAACTAAAACTCACAAAATTTTGCAAATAAGCATGAAAAGCCAACAAAACTTGAAAATGCGATTTTAAAAAATTTAGGTAGTTTTCATTTTTGGAAAACCACTATTCATTTTGAAGTTAATATAAGCTAGATGGGTGTTGAAAACATTATATTTATCATAGAGTTCATCGAAGTCACAACCGTTTTCAGAAAACACAAACTCACAAAATTTAGCAAATAACCATGAAAAATCAAAAATGTTGAAAATGCTTATTTCGTGATTTCCACTCGAATTTAGACACTTTTAGGTAGTTTTCATTTTTGCAAAACCACTATTCATTTTGAAGTCTAGATGGTCAATATAAGCTAGATGGGTGATGAAAACTTTATATTTATCACAGAGTTCATCGAAGTCACAAGGGTTTTCAGAAAACACAAACTAACAAAATTTGGCATATAACCTTGAAAAACCAACAAAACTTGAAAATGCTTATTTCGTGATTTCCAGTCGATTTTAGACTCTTTTAGGTAGTTTTCATTTTTGCAAAACCACAATTCTTTTGAAGTCTAGATAGTTAATATAAGCTAGATGGGTGATGAAAACATTATATTTATCACAGAGTTCATCGAAGTCACAACCGTTTTCAGAAAACACAAACTCACAAAATTTAGCAAATAACCATGAAAAATCAAAAATGTTGAAAATGCTTATTTCGTGATTTCCACTCGAATTTAGACACTTTTAGGTAGTTTTCATTTTTGCAAAACCACTATTCATTTTGAAGTCTAGATGGTCAATATAAGCTAGATGGGTGATGAAAACATTATATTTATCATAGTTCATCGAAGTCACAAGCGTTTTCAGAAAATACAAACTCACAAAATTTTACACATAACCATGAAAAAGCAACGAAACTTGATAATGCTTATTTCGTGATTTCTAGTCGATTGTAGACACTTTTAGGTAGTTTTCATATTTGCAAAACCACTCATCGTTTTGAAGTCTAGATATTTAATATTAGCTAGATGGGTGTTGAATACATTATATTTATCATAGAGTTCATCGAAGTCACAAGCGTTTTCAGAAAATACAAACTCACAAAATTTTACAAATAACCATGAAAAAGCAACTAAATTTGAAAATGATTATTTGGTGATTTCCAGTCGGTTTTAGACACTTTTGCAAATAAACATGAAAAAGCAACGAAACTTGAAAATGGCTATTTCGTGATTTCTAGTCGATTGTAGACACTTTTAGGTAGTTTTCATATTTGCAAAACGATTATTCATTTTTAAGTCTAGATGGTTAATATAAACTAGATGGGTGTTGAAAACATTATATTTATCATAGAGTTCATCGAAGTCACACGCGTTTTCAGAAAATACAAACTCACAAAATTTGGCAAATAACCATGAAAAAGCAACAAAACTTGAAAATGATTATTTAGTGATTTCCAGTCGGTTTTAGACAGTTTTAGGTAGTTTTCATTTTTGCAAAACCACAATTCGTTTTGAAGTCTAGATGGTTAATATAAGCTAGATGGGTGATGAAAACATTATATTTAGCATAGAGTTCATCGAAGTCACAAGCGTTTTCAGAAAACACAAACTCACAAAATTTAGCAAATAACCATGAAAAACCAACAAAACTTGAAAATGCTTATTTCATGATTTCCAGTCCATTTTAGACACTTTTAGGTAGTTTTCATTTTTGCAAAACCACTATTCGTTTTGAAGTCTAGATGGTTAATATAAGCTAGATGACTATTGAAAACATTATATTCATCAAAGCGTTCATCGAAGTCACAACCGTTTTCAGAATACACAAACTCACAAAGTTTGGCAAATCACCATGAAAAACCAACAAAACTTGAAGATGCTTATTTCTTGATTTCCAGTCGATTTTAGGACACTTTTAGGTAGTGTTCATTTTTGAGAAATCACTATTTGTTTTGAAGTCTAAATGGCTAATATAAGCTAGATGGGTGTTGAAAACATTATATTTATCAAAGCGTTCATCGAAGTCACAACCGTTTTCAGAAAACACAAACTCACAAAATTTGGCAAATAACCATGAAAAAGCCACGAAACTTGAAAATGCTAATTTCGTGATTTCCAGTCGGTTTTAGAAACTTTTAGGTAGTTTTCATTTTTGCAAAACCACTATTCATTTTGAAGTCTAGATGGTTAATATAAGCTAGATGGTTGATGAAAATATTATATTTATCAAAGAGTTCACCGAAGTTACAACCATTTTCAGAAAACACAAACTCATAAAATTTTGCAACTGACCATGAAAAACCAACATAACATGAAAATATGAATTTCGTGATTTCCAGTCGTTTTTTGACACTTTTAGCTTTCATTTTTGCAAAAACCACTATTCATTTTGAAGTCTAGTGGTTTAATATAAGCTAGATGGTTCATGAAAACATATTTATCAAACAGTTCACCGAAGTCACAAACATTTTCACAAAACGAAAAGTCACAAAATTTTGCAAATAAGCATGAAAAGCCAACAAAACTTGAAAATGCGATTTTATAAAATTACACATGGTTATGTGTAAAATTTTGGGAGATTGTATTTTCTGAAAACGCTTGTGACTTCGATGAACTATGATAAATATAATGTTTTCAACACACATCTAGCTTATATTAACCATCTAGACTTCAAAATGAATAGTGGTTTTGCGAAAATGAAAACTACCTAAAAGTGTCAAAAACCGACAGCAAATCACCAAATAATCATTTTCAAATTTTGTTGCTTTTTCATGGTTATTTGCTAAAATTTGTGAGTTTGTGTTTTCTGAAAACGGTTGTGACTTCGAAGAACTCTGTGATAAATATAATGTTTTCATCACCCATCTAGCTTATATTAACTATCTAGACTTCAAAAGAATTGTGGTTTTGCAAAAATGAAAACTACCTAATAGAGTCTAAAATCGACTGGATATCACGAAATAAGCATTTTCAACATTTTTGATTTTTCATGGTTATTTGCTAAATTTTGTGAGTTTGTGTTTTCTGAAAACGGTTGTGACTTCGATGAACTCTATGATAAATATAATGTTGTCAACACCCATCTAGCTTATATTAACCATCTAGACTTCAAAATGAATAGTGCTTTTGCAAAAATGAAAACTACCTAAAAGTGTCTAAAATCGACTGGAAATCACGAAATAAGCATTTTCAAGTTTTGTTGCTTTTTCATGGTTATTTGTAACATTTTGTGATTTTGTGTATTTTGAAAACGGTTGTGACTTCGATGAACTCTATGATAAATATAATGTTGTCAACACCCATCTAGCTTATATTAACTTCAAAATGAATAGTGGTTTTCCAAAAATGAAAACTACCTAAATTTTTTAAAATCGCATTTTCAAGTTTTGTTGGCTTTTCATGCTTATTTGCAAAATTTTGTGAGTTTTAGTTTTGTGAAAATGTTTGTGACTTCGGTGAACTGTTTGATAAATATGTTTTCATGAACCATCTAGCTTATATTAAACCAATTGACTTCAAAATGAATAGTGGTTTTTGCAAAAATGAAAGCTAAAAGTGTCAAAAAACGACTGGAAATCACGAAATTCATATTTTCATGTTATGTTGGTTTTTCATGGTCAGTTGCAAAATTTTATGAGTTTGTGTTTTCTGAAAATGGTTGTAACTTCGGTGAACTCTTTGATAAATATAATGTTTTCAACACCCATCTAGCTTATATTAACTTCAAAATGAATAGTGGTTTTGCAAAAATGAAAACTACCTAAAAGTGTCTAAAATCGACTGGAAATCACGAAATTAGCATTTTCAAGTTTCGTTGCTTTTTCATGGTTATTTGCCAAATTTTGTGATTTTGTGTATTTTGAAAACGGTTGTGACTTCGATGAACTCTATGATAAGTATAATGTTTTCAACACCCATCTAGCTTATATTAACTTCAAAACGAATAGTGGTTTTCCAAAAATGAAAACTACCTAAATTTTTTAAAATCGCATTTTCAAGTTTTGTTGGCTTTTCATGCTTATTTGCAAAATTTTGTGAGTTTTAGTTTTGTGAAAATGTTTGTGACTTCGGTGAACTGTTTGATAAATATGTTTTCATGAACCATCTAGCTTATATTAAACCACTAGACTTCAAAATGAATAGTGGTTTTTGCAAAAATGAAAACTACCTAAAAGTGTCTAAAATCGACTGGAAATCATGAAATATACATTTTCAAGTTTTGTTGCTTTTGCATGGTTACTTGTAAAATTTTGTGAGTTTGTGTTTTCTGAAAACGCTTGTGACTTCGATGAACTCTTTGATAAATATAATGTTTTCAACACCCATCAAGCTTATATTAACTTCAAATGAATAGTGGTTTTGCAAAAATGAAAACTACCTGAAATTTTCTAAAATCGACTGGAAATTACGAAATTCATATTTTCATGTTATGTTGGTTTTTCATGGTCAGTTGCAAAATTTTATGAGTTTGTGTTTTCTGAAAATGGTTGTAACTTCGGTGAACTCTTTGATAAATATAATGTTTTCATCAACCATCTAGCTTATATTAACCATCTAGACTTCAAAATAAATAGTGGTTTTGCAAAAATGAAAACTACCTAAAACTGTCTAAAATCGACTGGAAATCACGAAATAAGCATTTTCAAGTTTTGTTGGTTTTTCATGGTTATTTGCTAAATTTTGTGAGTTTGTGTTTTCTGAAGACGCTTGTGACTTCGATGAACTCTATGATAAATATAATGTTTTCATCACCCATTTAGCTTATATTAACCATCTAGACTTCAAAACGAATTGTGGTTTTGCAAAAATGAAAACTACCTAAAAGTGTCTAAAATCGACTGGAAATCACGAAATTAGCATTTTCAAGTTTCGTTGCTTTTTCATGGTTATTTGCCAAATTTTGTGAGTTTGTGTTTTCTGAAAACGGTTGTGACTTCGATGAACGCTTTGATAAATATAATGTTTTCAACACCCATCTAGCTTATATTAGCCATTTAGACTTCAAAACAAATAGTGATTTCTCAAAAATGAAAACTACCTAAAAGTGTCCTAAAATCGACTGGAAATCAAGAAATAAGTATCTTCAAGTTTTGTTGGTTTTTCATGGTTATTTGCCAAACTTTGTGAGTTTGTGTTTTCTGAAAACGGTTGTGACTTCGATGAACGCTTTGATAAATATAATGTTTTCAACACCCATCTAGCTTATATTAACCATCTAGACTTCAAAACGAATGGTGGTTTTGCAAAAATGAAAACTACCTAAAAGTGTCTAAAATCGACTGGAAATCATGAAATAAGCATTTTCAAGTTTTGTTGCTTTTTCATGGTTACTTGTAAAATTTTGTGAGTTTGTGTTTTCTGAAAACGCTTGTGACTTCGATGAACTCTTTGATAAATATAATGTTTTCAACACACATCAAGCTTATATTAACTTCAAATGAATAGTGGTTTTCCAAAAATGAAAACTACCTAAAATTTTCTAAAATCGACTGGAAATCACGAAAACAGTATATTTATCATGTTGAAAACAGTATATTTATCATAGTTCATCGAAGTCACAAGCGTTTTCAGAAAAAAAAATTTTTCATTTTTGCAACACCACTCTTCGTTTTGAAGTCTAGATGTTTAATATAAGCTAGATGGGTATTGAAAACATTATATTTATCATAGAGTTCATCGAAGTCACAAGCGTTTTAAGAAAATACAAACTCACAAAATTTTACATATAACCATGACACAGCAACAAAATTTGAAAATGATTATTTTGTGATTTCCAGTCGATTGTAGACACCTTCAGATAGTTTTCATTTTTGCAAAACCACCATTCATTTTGAAGTCTAGATGGTCAATATAAGCTAGATGGGTGATGAAAATTTTATATTTTTCACAGTGTTCATCGAAGTCACAAGCGTTTTCAGAAACACAAACTCATAAAATTTAGCAAATAACCATGAAAAAGCAACAAAACTTTAAAATGCTTATTTGGTAATTTCCAGTCGATTTTAGACACTTTTAGGTAGTTTTCATTTTTGCAAAACCACTATTCGTTTTGAAGTCTAGATGGTTAATATAAGCTAGATGGGTGTTGAAAACATTATATTTATCAAAGCGTTCATCGAAGTCACAACCGTTTTCAGAATACACAAACACACAAAATTTGGCAAATAACAATGAAAAACCAAAAATGTTGAAAATGCTTATTTCGTGATTTCCACTCGAATTTAGACACTTTTAGGTAGTTTTCATTTTTGCAAAACCACTATTCGTTTTCAAGTCTAGATGGTTAATATAAGCTAGATGGGTGTTGAAAACATTATATATATCAAAACGTTCATCGAAGTCACAAACGTTTTCAGAAAACACAAACTCACAAAATTTGGCAAATAACAATGAAAAAGCAACACAACTTGAAAATGCTTATTTCGTGATTTCCAGTCGATTTTAGACATCTTTAGGTAGTTTTCATTTTTGCAACACCACTCTTCGTTTTGAAGTCTAGATGTTTAATATAAGCTACATGGGTATTGAAAACATTATATTTGTCATAGAGTTCATCGAAGTCACAAGCGTTTTAAGAAAATACAAACTCACAAAATTTTACATATAACCATGACAAAGCAACAAAATTTGAAAATGATTATTTTGTGATTTCCAGTCGATTGTAGACACCTTCAGATAGTTTTCATTTTTGCAAAACCACTATTCATTTTGAAGTCTAGATGGTCAATATAAGCTAGATGGGTGATGAAAATTTTATATTTTTCACAGTGTTCATCGAAGTCACAAGCGTTTTCAGAAACACAAACTCATAAAATTTAGCAAATAACCATGAAAAAGCAACAAAACTTTAAAATGCTTATTTGGTAATTTCCAGTCGATTTTAGACACATTTAGGTAGTTTTCATTTTTGCAAAACCACTATTCGTTTTGAAGTCTAGATGGTTAATATAAGCTAGATGGGTGTTGAAAACATTATATTTATCAAAGCGTTCATCGAAGTCACAACCG
This sequence comes from Octopus bimaculoides, assembly GCF_046866305.1. Taxonomy (NCBI): domain Eukaryota; kingdom Metazoa; phylum Mollusca; class Cephalopoda; order Octopoda; family Octopodidae; genus Octopus; species Octopus bimaculoides. The sequence continues at coordinate 374,805 of NW_028315303.1, read as the reverse complement.
TTTTCAGAATACACAAACACACAAAATTTGGCAAATAACAATGAAAAAGCAACACAACTTGAAAATGCTTATTTCGTGATTTCCAGTCGATTTTAGACATCTTTAGGTAGTTTTCATTTTTGCAACACCACTCTTCGTTTTGAAGTCTAGATGTTTAATATAAGCTACATGGGTATTGAAAACATTATATTTATCATAGAGTTCATCGAAGTCACAAGCGTTTTCAGAGAACACAAACTCACAAATTTTAGCAAATAACCATGAAAAAGCAACAAAATTTGAAAATGATTATTTTGTGATTTCCAGTCGATTGTAGACACCTTCAGATAGTTTTCATTTTTGCAAAACCACTATTCGATTTGAAATCTAAATGGTTAATATAAGCTAGATAGGTGTTGAAAACATTATATTTATCAAAGCGTTCATCGAAGTCACAACCGTTTTAAGAAAATACAAACTCACTTCGATGAACTCTATGATAAATATAAAGTTTTCATCACCCATCTAGATTTTAGACACTTTTAGGTAGTTTTCATTTTTGCAAAACCACTATTGGTTTTGAAGTCTAGATGGGTGTTGAATACATTATATTTATCATAGAGTTCATCGAGGTCACAACCGTCTTCAGAAAACACAAACTCACACAACTTTGCAAATAAACATGAAAAAGCAACAAAATTTGAAAATGATCATTTGGTGATTTGCTGTCGGTTTTTGACACTTTTAGGTAGTTTTCATTTTTGCAAAACCACTATTCATTTTGAAGTCTAGATGGTTAATATAAGCTAGATGGGTGTTGAAAACATTATATATATCAAAACGTTCATCGAAGTCACAAACGTTTTCAGAAAACACAAACTCACAAAATTTGGCAAATAACCATGAAAAAGCAACAAAACTTCAAAATGCTTATTTCGTGATTTCCAGTCGAATTTAGACATCTTTAGGTAGTTTTCATTTTTGCAACACCACTCTTCGTTTTGAAGTCTAGATGTTTAATATAAGCTACATGGGTATTGAAAACATTATATTTATCATAGAGTTCATCGAAGTCACAAGCGTTTTCAGAAAACACAAACTCACAAATTTTAGCAAATAACCATGAAAAAGCAACAAAATTTGAAAATGATTATTTTGTGATTTCCAGTCGATTGTAGACACCTTCAGATAGTTTTCATTTTTGCAAAACCACTATTCGATTTGAAATCTAAATGGTTAATATAAGCTAGATAGGTGTTGAAAACATTATATTTATCAAAGCGTTCATCGAAGTCACAACCGTTTTCAGAAAACACAAACTCACAAAATTTGGCAAATAACCATGAAAAAGCAACTAAACTTGAAAATGATTATTTCGTGATTTCCAGTCGATTTTAGACACTTTTCGGAAGTTTTCATTTTTGCTACACCACTCTTCGTTTTGAAGTCTAGATGTTTAATATAATCTAGATGGGTATTGAAAACATTATATTTAGCATAGAGTTCATCGAAGTCACAACCGTTTTAAGAAAATTCAAACTCACTTCGATGAACTCTATGATAAATATAAAGTTTTCATCACCCATCTAGATTTTAGACACTTTTAGGTAGTTTTCATTTTTGCAAAACCACTATTCGTTTTGAAGTCTAGATGGGTGTTGAAAACATTATATTTATCATAGAGTTCATCGAGGTCACAACCGTCTTCAGAAAACACAAACTCACACAACTTTGCAAATAAACATGAAAAAGCAACAAAACTTGAAATTACTTATTTCGTGATTTCTAGTCCATTGTAGACCCTTTTAGGTAGTTTTCATTTTTGCAAAACCACAATTCTTTTGAAGTCTAGATGTTTAATATGAGCTAGATGGGTGATGAAAACATTATTTTTATCATAGAGTTCATCGAAGTCACAAACGTTTTCAGAAAACACAAACTCACAAAATTTTACAAATAACCATGAAAAAGCAACAAAATTTGAAAATGATCATTTGGTGATTTGCTGTCGGTTTTTGACACTTTTAGGTAGTTTTCATTTTTGCAAAACCACTATTCATTTTGAAGTCTAGATGGTTAATATAAGCTAGATGTGTGTTGAAAACATTATATTTATCAAAGCGTTCATCGAAGTCACAAGCGTTTTCAAAAAACACAAACTCAAAAATTGGCAAATAACCATGAAAAAGCAACAAAGCTTGAAAATGGTTATTTCGTGATTTCCAGTCGATTTCAGACACTTTTAGGTAGTTTTCATATTTGCAAAACGACTATTCATTTTCAAGTCTAGATGGTTAATATTAGCTAGATGGGTGTTGAAAACATTATATTTATCATAGAGTTCATCGAAGTCCCAAGCGTTTTCAGAATACACAAACACACAAAATTTGGCAAATAACCATGAAAAACCAAAAATGTTGAAAATGCTTATTTCGTGATTTCCACTCGAATTTAGACACTTTTAGGTAGTTTTCATATTTGCAAAACCACAATTCGTTTTCAAGTCTAGATTGTTAATATAAGCTAGATGGGTGTTGAAAACATTATATATATCAAAACGTTCATCGAAGTCACAAACGTTTTCAGAAAACACAAACTCACAAAATTTGGCAAATAACCATGAAAAAGCAACAAAACTTGAAAATGCTTATTTCGTGATTTCCAGTCGAATTTAGACATCTTTAGGTAGTTTTCATTTTTGCAACACCACTCATTGTTTTGAAGTCTAGATATTTAATATTAGCTAGATGGGTGTTGAATACATTATATTTATCATAGAGTTCATCGAGGTCACAACCGTCTTCAGAAAACACAAACTCACACAACTTTGCAAATAAACATGAAAAAGCAACAAAACTTGAAAATACTTATTTCGTGATTTCTAGTCGATTGTAGACACTTTTAGGTAGTTTTCATTTTTGCAAAACCACTCATCGTTTTGAAGTCTAGATATTTAATATTAGCTAGATGGGTGTTGAATACATTATATTTATCATAGAGTTCATCGAAGTCACAAGCGTTTTCAGAAAATACAAACTCACAAAATTTGGCAAATAACCATGAAAAAGCAACAAAACTTGAAAATGATTATTTAGTGATTTCCAGTCGGTTTTAGACACGTTTAGGTAGTTTTCATTTTTGCAAAACCACTATTCATTTTGAAGTCTAGATGGTCAATATAAGCTAGATGGGTGATGAAAATTTTATATTTATCACAGTGTTCATCGAAGTCACAAGCGTTTTCAGAATACACAAACACACAAAATTTGGCAAATAACCATGAAAAACCAAAAATGTTGAAAATGCTTATTTCGTGATTTCCACTCGAATTTAGACACTTTTAGGTAGTTTTCATATTTGCAAAACCACAATTCGTTTTCAAGTCTAGATTGTTAATATAAGCTAGATGGGTGTTGAAAACATTATATATATCAAAACGTTCATCGAAGTCACAAACGTTTTCAGAAAACACAAACTCACAAAATTTGGCAAATAACCATGAAAAAGCAACAAAACTTCAAAATGCTTATTTCGTGATTTCCAGTCGAATTTAGACATCTTTAGGTAGTTTTCATTTTTGCAACACCACTCTTCGTTTTGAAGTCTAGATGTTTAATATAAGCTACATGGGTATTGAAAACATTATATTTATCATAGAGTTCATCGAAGTCACAAGCGTTTTCAGAAAACACAAAGTCACAAATTTTAGCAAATAACCATGAAAAAGCAACAAAATTTGAAAATGATCATTTGGTGATTTGCTGTCGGTTTTTGACACTTTTAGGTAGTTTTCATTTTTGCAAAACCACTATTCATTTTGAAGTCTAGATGGTTAATATAAGCTAGATGTGTGTTGAAAACATTATATTTATCAAAGCGTTCATCGAAGTCACAAGCGTTTTCAAAAAACACAAACTCAAAAATTGGCAAATAACCATGAAAAAGCAACAAAGCTTGAAAATGGTTATTTCGTGATTTCCAGTCGATTTCAGACACTTTTAGGTAGTTTTCATATTTGCAAAACGACTATTCATTTTCAAGTCTAGATGGTTAATATAAGCTAGATGGGTGTTGAAAACATTATATTTATCATAGAGTTCATCGAAGTCCCAAGCGTTTTCAGAAGATAAAAAAAAAAATTTTACAAATAAACATGAAAAAGCAAGAAAACTTGAAAATGATTATTTAGTGATTTCCAGTCGATTTTTGACACTTTTAGGTAGTTTTCATTTTTGCAAAACCACTCATTGTTTTGAAGTCTAGATATTTAATATTAGCTAGATGGGTGTTGAATACATTATATTTATCATAGAGTTCATCGAGGTCACAACCGTCTTCAGAAAACACAAACTCACACAACTTTGCAAATAAACATGAAAAAGCAACAAAACTTGAAAATACTTATTTCGTGATTTCTAGTCGATTGTAGACACTTTTAGGTAGTTTTCATTTTTGCAAAACCACTCATCGTTTTGAAGTCTAGATATTTAATATTAGCTAGATGGGTGTTGAATACATTATATTTATCATAGAGTTCATCGAAGTCACAAGCGTTTTCAGAAAATACAAACTCACAAAATTTGGCAAATAACCATGAAAAAGCAACAAAACTTGAAAATGATTATTTAGTGATTTCCAGTCGGTTTTAGACACGTTTAGGTAGTTTTCATTTTTGCAAAACCACTATTCATTTTGAAGTCTAGATGGTCAATATAAGCTAGATGGGTGATGAAAATTTTATATTTATCACAGTGTTCATCGAAGTCACAAGCGTTTTCAGAATACACAAACACACAAAATTTGGCAAATAACCATGAAAAACCAAAAAATGTTGAAAATGCTTATTTCGTGATTTCCACTCGAATTTAGACACTTTTAGGTAGTTTTCATATTTGCAAAACCACAATTCGTTTTCAAGTCTAGATTGTTAATATAAGCTAGATGGGTGTTGAAAACATTATATATATCAAAACGTTCATCGAAGTCACAAACGTTTTCAGAAAACACAAACTCACAAAATTTGGCAAATAACCATGAAAAAGCAACAAAACTTCAAAATGCTTATTTCGTGATTTCCAGTCGAATTTAGACATCTTTAGGTAGTTTTCATTTTTGCAACACCACTCTTCGTTTTGAAGTCTAGATGTTTAATATAAGCTACATGGGTATTGAAAACATTATATTTATCATAGAGTTCATCGAAGTCACAAGCGTTTTCAGAAAACACAAAGTCACAAATTTTAGCAAATAACCATGAAAAAGCAACAAAATTTGAAAATGATTATTTTGTGATTTCCAGTCGATTGTAGACACCTTCAGATAGTTTTCATTTTTGCAAAACCACTATTCGATTTGAAATCTAAATGGTTAATATAAGCTAGATAGGTGTTGAAAACATTATATTTATCAAAGCGTTCATCGAAGTCACAACCGTTTTCAGAAAACACAAACTCACAAAATTTGGCAAATAACCATGAAAAAGCAACTAAACTTGAAAATGATTATTTCGTGATTTCCAGTCGATTTTAGACACTTTTCGGAAGTTTTCATTTTTGCTACACCACTCTTCGTTTTGAAGTCTAGATGTTTAATATAATCTAGATGGGTATTGAAAGCATTATATTTATCATAGAGTTCATCGAAGTCCCAAGCGTTTTCAGAAGATAAAAAAAAAAATTTTACAAATAAACATGAAAAAGCAAGAAAACTTGAAAATGATTATTTAGTGATTTCCAGTCGATTTTTGACACTTTTAGGTAGTTTTCATTTTTGCAAAACCACTCATTGTTTTGAAGTCTAGATATTTAATATTAGCTAGATGGGTGTTGAATACATTATATTTATCATAGAGTTCATCGAGGTCACAACCGTCTTCAGAAAACATAAACTCACACAACTTTGCAAATAAACATGAAAAAGCAACAAAACTTGAAAATACTTATTTCGTGATTTCTAGTCGATTGTAGACACTTTTAGGTAGTTTTCATTTTTGCAAAACCACTCATCGTTTTGAAGTCTAGATATTTAATATTAGCTAGATGGGTGTTGAATACATTATATTTATCATAGAGTTCATCGAAGTCACAAGCGTTTTCAGAAAATACAAACTCACAAAATTTGGCAAATAACCATGAAAAAGCAACAAAACTTGAAAATGATTATTTAGTGATTTCCAGTCGGTTTTAGACACGTTTAGGTAGTTTTCATTTTTGCAAAACCACTATTCATTTTGAAGTCTAGATGGTCAATATAAGCTAGATGGGTGATGAAAATTTTATATTTATCACAGTGTTCATCGAAGTCACAGGCGTTTTCAGAATACACAAACACACAAAATTTGGCAAATAACCATGAAAAACCAAAAATGTTGAAAATGCTTATTTCGTGATTTCCACTCGAATTTAGACACTTTTAGGTAGTTTTCATATTTGCAAAACCACAATTCGTTTTCAAGTCTAGATTGTTAATATAAGCTAGATGGGTGTTGAAAACATTATATATATCAAAACGTTCATCGAAGTCACAAACGTTTTCAGAAAACACAAACTCACAAAATTTGGCAAATAACCATGAAAAAGCAACAAAACTTCAAAATGCTTATTTCGTGATTTCCAGTCGAATTTAGACATCTTTAGGTAGTTTTCATTTTTGCAACACCACTCTTCGTTTTGAAGTCTAGATGTTTAATATAAGCTACATGGGTATTGAAAACATTATATTTATCATAGAGTTCATCGAAGTCACAAGCGTTTTCAGAAAACACAAACTCACAAATTTTAGCAAATAACCATGAAAAAGCAACAAAATTTGAAAATGATTATTTTGTGATTTCCAGTCGATTGTAGACACCTTCAGATAGTTTTCATTTTTGCAAAACCACTATTCGATTTGAAATCTAAATGGTTAATATAAGCTAGATAGGTGTTGAAAACATTATATTTATCAAAGCATTCATCGAAGTCACAACCGTTTTCAGAAAACACAAACTCACAAAATTTGGCAAATAACCATGAAAAAGCAACTAAACTTGAAAATGATTATTTCGTGATTTCCAGTCGATTTTAGACACTTTTCGGAAGTTTTCATTTTTGCTACACCACTCTTCGTTTTGAAGTCTAGATGTTTAATATAATCTAGATGGGTATTGAAAACATTATATTTATCATAGAGTTCATCGAAGTCACAACCGTTTTAAGAAAATTCAAACTCACTTCGATGAACTCTATGATAAATATAAAGTTTTCATCACCCATCTAGATTTTAGACACTTTTAGGTAGTTTTCACTTTTAGGTGGTTTGCAAAACCACTATTCGTTTTGAAGTCTAGATGGGTGTTGAAAACATTATATTTATCATAGAGTTCATCGAGGTCACAACCGTCTTCAGAAAACACAAACTCACACAACTTTGCAAATAAACATGAAAAAGCAACAAAACTTGAAATTACTTATTTCGTGATTTCTAGTCCATTGTAGACCCTTTTAGGTAGTTTTCATTTTTCCAAAACCACAATTCTTTTGAAGTCTAGATGTTTAATATGAGCTAGATGGGTGATGAAAACATTATTTTTATCATAGAGTTCATCGAACTCACAAGCGTTTTCAGAAAACACAAACTCAAAAATTGGCAAATAACCATGAAAAAGCAACAAAGCTTGAAAATGGTTATTTCGTGATTTCCAGTCGATTTCAGACACTTTTAGGTAGTTTTCATATTTGCAAAACGACTATTCATTTTCAAGTCTAGATGGTTAATATAAGCTAGATGGGTGTTGAAAACATTATATTTATCATAGAGTTCATCGAAGTCCCAAGCGTTTTCAGAAGATAAAAAAAAAAATTTTACAAATAAACATGAAAAAGCAAGAAAACTTGAAAATGATTATTTAGTGATTTCCAGTCGATTTTTGACACTTTTAGGTAGTTTTCATTTTTGCAAAACCACTCATTGTTTTGAAGTCTAGATATTTAATATTAGCTAGATGGGTGTTGAATACATTATATTTATCATAGAGTTCATCGAGGTCACAACCGTCTTCAGAAAACACAAACTCACACAACTTTGCAAATAAACATGAAAAAGCAACAAAACTTGAAAATACTTATTTCGTGATTTCTAGTCGATTGTAGACACTTTTAGGTAGTTTTCATTTTTGCAAAACCACTCATCGTTTTGAAGTCTAGATATTTAATATTAGCTAGATGGGTGTTGAATACATTATATTTATCATAGAGTTCATCGAAGTCACAAGCGTTTTCAGAAAATACAAACTCACAAAATTTGGCAAATAACCATGAAAAAGCAACAAAACTTGAAAATGATTATTTAGTGATTTCCACTCGAATTTAGACACTTTTAGGTAGTTTTCATATTTGCAAAACCACAATTCGTTTTCAAGTCTAGATTGTTAATATAAGCTAGATGGGTGTTGAAAACATTATATATATCAAAACGTTCATCGAAGTCACAAACGTTTTCAGAAAACACAAACTCACAAAATTTGGCAAATAACCATGAAAAAGCAACAAAACTTCAAAATGCTTATTTCGTGATTTCCAGTCGAATTTAGACATCTTTAGGTAGTTTTCATTTTTGCAACACCACTCTTCGTTTTGAAGTCTAGATGTTTAATATAAGCTACATGGGTATTGAAAACATTATATTTATCAAAGCGTTCATCGAAGTCACAACCGTTTTCAGAAAACACAAACTCACAAATTTTAGCAAATAACCATGAAAAAGCAACAAAATTTGAAAATGATTATTTTGTGATTTCCAGTCGATTGTAGACACCTTCAGATAGTTTTCATTTTTGCAAAACCACTATTCGATTTGAAATCTAAATGGTTAATATAAGCTAGATAGGTGTTGAAAACATTATATTTATCAAAGCGTTCATCGAAGTCACAACCGTTTTCAGAAAACACAAACTCACAAAATTTGGCAAATAACCATGAAAAAGCAACTAAACTTGAAAATGATTATTTCGTGATTTCCAGTCGATTTTAGACACTTTTCGGAAGTTTTCATTTTTGCTACACCACTCTTCGTTTTGAAGTCTAGATGTTTAATATAATCTAGATGGGTATTGAAAACATTATATTTATCATAGAGTTCATCGAAGTCCCAAGCGTTTTCAGAAGATAAAAAAAAAAATTTTACAAATAAACATGAAAAAGCAAGAAAACTTGAAAATGATTATTTAGTGATTTCCAGTCGATTTTTGACACTTTTAGGTAGTTTTCATTTTTGCAAAACCACTCATTGTTTTGAAGTCTAGATATTTAATATTAGCTAGATGGGTGTTGAATACATTATATTTATCATAGAGTTCATCGAAGTCACAAGCGTTTTCAGAAAATACAAACTCACAAAATTTGGCAAATAACCATGAAAAAGCAACAAAACTTGAAAATGATTATTTAGTGATTTCCAGTCGGTTTTAGACACGTTTAGGTAGTTTTCATTTTTGCAAAACCACTATTCATTTTGAAGTCTAGATGGTCAATATAAGCTAGATGGGTGATGAAAATTTTATATTTATCACAGTGTTCATCGAAGTCACAAGCGTTTTCAGAATACACAAACACACAAAATTTGGCAAATAACCATGAAAAACCAAAAATGTTGAAAATGCTTATTTCGTGATTTCCACTCGAATTTAGACACTTTTAGGTAGTTTTCATATTTGCAAAACCACAATTCGTTTTCAAGTCTAGATTGTTAATATAAGCTAGATGGGTGTTGAAAACATTATATATATCAAAACGTTCATCGAAGTCACAAACGTTTTCAGAAAACACAAACTCACAAAATTTGGCAAATAACCATGAAAAAGCAACAAAACTTCAAAATGCTTATTTCGTGATTTCCAGTCGAATTTAGACATCTTTAGGTAGTTTTCATTTTTGCAACACCACTCTTCGTTTTGAAGTCTAGATGTTTAATATAAGCTACATGGGTATTGAAAACATTATATTTATCAAAGCGTTCATCGAAGTCACAACCGTTTTCAGAAAACACAAACTCACAAATTTTAGCAAATAACCATGAAAAAGCAACAAAATTTGAAAATGATTATTTTGTGATTTCCAGTCGATTGTAGACACCTTCAGATAGTTTTCATTTTTGCAAAACCACTATTCGATTTGAAATCTAAATGGTTAATATAAGCTAGATAGGTGTTGAAAACATTATATTTATCAAAGCGTTCATCGAAGTCACAACCGTTTTCAGAAAACACAAACTCACAAAATTTGGCAAATAACCATGAAAAAGCAACTAAACTTGAAAATGATTATTTCGTGATTTCCAGTCGATTTTAGACACTTTTCGGAAGTTTTCATTTTTGCTACACCACTCTTCGTTTTGAAGTCTAGATGTTTAATATAATCTAGATGGGTATTGAAAACATTATATTTATCATAGAGTTCATCGAAGTCCCAAGCGTTTTCAGAAGATAAAAAAAAAAATTTTACAAATAAACATGAAAAAGCAAGAAAACTTGAAAATGATTATTTAGTGATTTCCAGTCGATTTTTGACACTTTTAGGTAGTTTTCATTTTTGCAAAACCACTCATTGTTTTGAAGTCTAGATATTTAATATTAGCTAGATGGGTGTTGAATACATTATATTTATCATAGAGTTCATCGAAGTCACAAGCGTTTTCAGAAAATACAAACTCACAAAATTTGGCAAATAACCATGAAAAAGCAACAAAACTTGAAAATGATTATTTAGTGATTTCCAGTCGGTTTTAGACACGTTTAGGTAGTTTTCATTTTTGCAAAACCACTATTCATTTTGAAGTCTAGATGGTCAATATAAGCTAGATGGGTGATGAAAATTTTATATTTATCACAGTGTTCATCGAAGTCACAAGCGTTTTCAGAATACACAAACACACAAAATTTGGCAAATAACCATGAAAAACCAAAAATGTTGAAAATACTTTTTTCGTGATTTCCACTCGAATTTAGACACTTTTAGGTAGTTTTCGGGTGTTGAAAACATTATATATATCAAAACGTTCATCGAAGTCACAAACGTTTTCAGAAAACACAAACTCACAAAATTTGGCAAATAACCATGAAAAAGCAACAAAACTTCAAAATGCTTATTTCGTGATTTCCAGTCGAATTTAGACATCTTTAGGTAGTTTTCATTTTTGCAACACCACTCTTCGTTTTGAAGTCTAGATGTTTAATATAAGCTACATGGGTATTGAAAACATTATATTTATCATAGAGTTCATCGAAGTCACAAGCGTTTTCAGAAAACACAAACTCACAAATTTTAGCAAATAACCATGAAAAAGCAACAAAATTTGAAAATGATTATTTTGTGATTTCCAGTCGATTGTAGACACCTTCAGATAGTTTTCATTTTTGCAAAACCACTATTCGATTTGAAATCTAAATGGTTAATATAAGCTAGATAGGTGTTGAAAACATTATATTTATCAAAGCGTTCATCGAAGTCACAACCGTTTTCAGAAAACACAAACTCACAAAATTTGGCAAATAACCATGAAAAAGCAACTAAACTTGAAAATGATTATTTCGTGATTTCCAGTCGATTTTAGACACTTTTCGGAAGTTCTCATTTTTGCTACACCACTCTTCGTTTTGAAGTCTAGATGTTTAATATAATCTAGATGGGTATTGAAAACATTATATTTATCATAGAGTTCATCGAAGTCCCAAGCGTTTTCAGAAGATAAAAAAAAAAATTTTACAAATAAACATGAAAAAGCAAGAAAACTTGAAAATGATTATTTAGTGATTTCCAGTCGATTTTTGACACTTTTAGGTAGTTTTCATTTTTGCAAAACCACTCATTGTTTTGAAGTCTAGATATTTAATATTAGCTAGATGGGTGTTGAATACATTATATTTATCATAGAGTTCATCGAAGTCACAAGCGTTTTCAGAAAATACAAACTCACAAAATTTGGCAAATAACCATGAAAAAGCAACAAAACTTGAAAATGATTATTTAGTGATTTCCAGTCGGTTTTAGACACGTTTAGGTAGTTTTCATTTTTGCAAAACCACTATTCATTTTGAAGTCTAGATGGTCAATATAAGCTAGATGGGTGATGAAAATTTTATATTTATCACAGTGTTCATCGAAGTCACAAGCGTTTTCAGAATACACAAACACACAAAATTTGGCAAATAACCATGAAAAACCAAAAATGTTGAAAATACTTTTTTCGTGATTTCCACTCGAATTTAGACACTTTTAGGTAGTTTTCGGGTGTTGAAAACATTATATATATCAAAACGTTCATCGAAGTCACAAACGTTTTCAGAAAACACAAACTCACAAAATTTGGCAAATAACCATGAAAAAGCAACAAAACTTCAAAATGCTTATTTCGTGATTTCCAGTCGAATTTAGACATCTTTAGGTAGTTTTCATTTTTGCAACACCACTCTTCGTTTTGAAGTCTAGATGTTTAATATAAGCTACATGGGTATTGAAAACATTATATTTATCATAGAGTTCATCGAAGTCACAAGCGTTTTCAGAAAACACAAACTCACAAATTTTAGCAAATAACCATGAAAAAGCAACAAAATTTGAAAATGATTATTTTGTGATTTCCAGTCGATTGTAGACACCTTCAGATAGTTTTCATTTTTGCAAAACCACTATTCGATTTGAAATCTAAATGGTTAATATAAGCTAGATAGGTGTTGAAAACATTATATTTATCAAAGCGTTCATCGAAGTCACAACCGTTTTCAGAAAACACAAACTCACAAAATTTGGCAAATAACCATGAAAAAGCAACTAAACTTGAAAATGATTATTTCGTGATTTCCAGTCGATTTTAGACACTTTTCGGAAGTTCTCATTTTTGCTACACCACTCTTCGTTTTGAAGTCTAGATGTTTAATATAATCTAGATGGGTATTGAAAACATTATATTTATCATAGAGTTCATCGAAGTCCCAAGCGTTTTCAGAAGATAAAAAAAAAAATTTTACAAATAAACATGAAAAAGCAAGAAAACTTGAAAATGATTATTTAGTGATTTCCAGTCGATTTTTGACACTTTTAGGTAGTTTTCATTTTTGCAAAACCACTCATTGTTTTGAAGTCTAGATATTTAATATTAGCTAGATGGGTGTTGAATACATTATATTTATCATAGAGTTCATCGAGGTCACAACCGTCTTCAGAAAACACAAACTCACACAACTTTGCAAATAAACATGAAAAAGCAACAAAACTTGAAAATACTTATTTCGTGATTTCTAGTCGATTGTAGACACTTTTAGGTAGTTTTCATTTTTGCAAAACCACTCATCGTTTTGAAGTCTAGATATTTAATATTAGCTAGATGGGTGTTGAATACATTATATTTATCATAGAGTTCATCGAAGTCACAAGCGTTTTCAGAAAATACAAACTCACAAAATTTGGCAAATAACCATGAAAAAGCAACAAAATTTGAAAATGATTATTTTGTGATTTCCAGTCGATTGTAGACACCTTCAGATAGTTTTCATTTTTGCAAAACCACTATTCGATTTGAAATCTAAATGGTTAATATAAGCTAGATAGGTGTTGAAAACATTATATTTATCAAAGCGTTCATCGAAGTCACAACCGTTTTCAGAAAACACAAACTCACAAAATTTGGCAAATAACCATGAAAAAGCAACTAAACTTGAAAATGATTATTTCGTGATTTCCAGTCGATTTTAGACACTTTTCGGAAGTTCTCATTTTTGCTACACCACTCTTCGTTTTGAAGTCTAGATGTTTAATATAATCTAGATGGGTATTGAAAACATTATATTTATCATAGAGTTCATCGAAGTCCCAAGCGTTTTCAGAAGATAAAAAAAAAAATTTTACAAATAAACATGAAAAAGCAAGAAAACTTGAAAATGATTATTTAGTGATTTCCAGTCGATTTTTGACACTTTTAGGTAGTTTTCATTTTTGCAAAACCACTCATTGTTTTGAAGTCTAGATATTTAATATTAGCTAGATGGGTGTTGAATACATTATATTTATCATAGAGTTCATCGAGGTCACAACCGTCTTCAGAAAACACAAACTCACACAACTTTGCAAATAAACATGAAAAAGCAACAAAACTTGAAAATACTTATTTCGTGATTTCTAGTCGATTGTAGACACTTTTAGGTAGTTTTCATTTTTGCAAAACCACTCATCGTTTTGAAGTCTAGATATTTAATATTAGCTAGATGGGTGTTGAATACATTATATTTATCATAGAGTTCATCGAAGTCACAAGCGTTTTCAGAAAATACAAACTCACAAAATTTGGCAAATAACCATGAAAAAGCAACAAAACTTGAAAATGATTATTTAGTGATTTCCAGTCGGTTTTAGACACGTTTAGGTAGTTTTCATTTTTGCAAAACCACTATTCATTTTGAAGTCTAGATGGTCAATATAAGCTAGATGGGTGATGAAAATTTTATATTTATCACAGTGTTCATCGAAGTCACAAGCGTTTTCAGAATCCACAAACACACAAAATTTGGCAAATAACCATGAAAAACCAAAAATGTTGAAAATGCTTATTTCGTGATTTCCACTCGAATTTAGACACTTTTAGGTAGTTTTCATATTTGCAAAACCACAATTCGTTTTCAAGTCTAGATTGTTAATATAAGCTAGATGGGTGTTGAAAACATTATATATATCAAAACGTTCATCGAAGTCACAAACGTTTTCAGAAAACACAAACTCACAAAATTTGGCAAATAACCATGAAAAAGCAACAAAACTTCAAAATGCTTATTTCGTGATTTCCAGTCGAATTTAGACATCTTTAGGTAGTTTTCATTTTTGCAACACCACTCTTCGTTTTGAAGTCTAGATGTTTAATATAAGCTACATGGGTATTGAAAACATTATATTTATCATAGAGTTCATCGAAGTCACAAGCGTTTTCAGAAAACACAAACTCACAAATTTTAGCAAATAACCATGAAAAAGCAACAAAATTTGAAAATGATTATTTTGTGATTTCCAGTCGATTGTAGACACCTTCAGATAGTTTTCATTTTTGCAAAACCACTATTCGATTTGAAATCTAAATGGTTAATATAAGCTAGATAGGTGTTGAAAACATTATATTTATCAAAGCGTTCATCGAAGTCACAACCGTTTTCAGAAAACACAAACTCACAAAATTTGGCAAATAACCATGAAAAAGCAACTAAACTTGAAAATGATTATTTCGTGATTTCCAGTCGATTTTAGACACTTTTCGGAAGTTCTCATTTTTGCTACACCACTCTTCGTTTTGAAGTCTAGATGTTTAATATAATCTAGATGGGTATTGAAAACATTATATTTATCATAGAGTTCATCGAAGTCCCAAGCGTTTTCAGAAGATTAAAAAAAAAATTTTACAAATAAACATGAAAAAGCAAGAAAACTTGAAAATGATTATTTAGTGATTTCCAGTCGATTTTTGACACTTTTAGGTAGTTTTCATTTTTGCAAAACCACTCATTGTTTTGAAGTCTAGATATTTAATATTAGCTAGATGGGTGTTGAATACATTATATTTATCATAGAGTTCATCGAGGTCACAACCGTCTTCAGAAAACACAAACTCACACAACTTTGCAAATAAACATGAAAAAGCAACAAAACTTGAAAATGATTATTTAGTGATTTCCAGTCGGTTTTAGACACGTTTAGGTAGTTTTCATTTTTGCAAAACCACTATTCATTTTGAAGTCTAGATGGTCAATATAAG
Organism: Octopus bimaculoides; assembly: GCF_046866305.1. Taxonomy (NCBI): domain Eukaryota; kingdom Metazoa; phylum Mollusca; class Cephalopoda; order Octopoda; family Octopodidae; genus Octopus; species Octopus bimaculoides. The sequence continues at coordinate 359,061 of NW_028315303.1, read as the reverse complement.
CTAGATGGGTGATGAAAATTTTATATTTATCACAGTGTTCATCGAAGTCACAAGCGTTTTCAGAATACACAAACACACAAAATTTGGCAAATAACCATGAAAAACCAAAAATGTTGAAAATGCTTATTTCGTGATTTCCACTCGAATTTAGACACTTTTAGGTAGTTTTCATATTTGCAAAACCACAATTCGTTTTCAAGTCTAGATTGTTAATATAAGCTAGATGGGTGTTGAAAACATTATATATATCAAAACGTTCATCGAAGTCACAAACGTTTTCAGAAAACACAAACTCACAAAATTTGGCAAATAACCATGAAAAAGCAACAAAACTTCAAAATGCTTATTTCGTGATTTCCAGTCGAATTTAGACATCTTTAGGTAGTTTTCATTTTTGCAACACCACTCTTCGTTTTGAAGTCTAGATGTTTAATATAAGCTACATGGGTATTGAAAACATTATATTTATCATAGAGTTCATCGAAGTCACAACCGTTTTAAGAAAATTCAAACTCACTTCGATGAACTCTATGATAAATATAAAGTTTTTATCACCCATCTAGATTTTAGACACTTTTAGGTAGTTTTCATTTTTGCAAAACCACTATTCGTTTTGAAGTCTAGATGGGTGTTGAAAACATTATATTTATCATAGAGTTCATCGAGGTCACAACCGTCTTCAGAAAACACAAACTCACACAACTTTGCAAATAAACATGAAAAAGCAACAAAACTTGAAATTACTTATTTCGTGATTTCTAGTCCATTGTAGACCCTTTTAGGTAGTTTTCATTTTTGCAAAACCACAATTCTTTTGAAGTCTAGATGTTTAATATGAGCTAGATGGGTGATGAAAACATTATTTTTATCATAGAGTTCATCGAACTCACAAGCGTTTTCAGAAAACACAAACTCACAAAATTTTACAAATAACCATGAAAAAGCAACAAAATTTGAAAATGATCATTTGGTGATTTGCTGTCGGTTTTTGACACTTTTAGGTAGTTTTCATTTTTGCAAAACCACTATTCATTTTGAAGTCTAGATGGTTAATATAAGCTAGATGTGTGTTGAAAACATTATATTTATCAAAGCGTTCATCGAAGTCACAAGCGTTTTCAAAAAACACAAACTCAAAAATTGGCAAATAACCATGAAAAAGCAACAAAGCTTGAAAATGGTTATTTCGTGATTTCCAGTCGATTTCAGACACTTTTAGGTAGTTTTCATATTTGCAAAACGACTATTCATTTTCAAGTCTAGATGGTTAATATAAGCTAGATGGGTGTTGAAAACATTATATTTATCATAGAGTTCATCGAAGTCCCAAGCGTTTTCAGAAGATAAAAAAAAAAATTTTACAAATAAACATGAAAAAGCAAGAAAACTTGAAAATGATTATTTAGTGATTTCCAGTCGATTTTTGACACTTTTAGGTAGTTTTCATTTTTGCAAAACCACTCATTGTTTTGAAGTCTAGATATTTAATATTAGCTAGATGGGTGTTGAATACATTATATTTATCATAGAGTTCATCGAAGTCACAAGCGTTTTCAGAAAATACAAACTCACAAAATTTGGCAAATAACCATGAAAAAGCAACAAAACTTGAAAATGATTATTTAGTGATTTCCAGTCGGTTTTAGACACGTTTAGGTAGTTTTCATTTTTGCAAAACCACTATTCATTTTGAAGTCTAGATGGTCAATATAAGCTAGATGGGTGATGAAAATTTTATATTTATCACAGTGTTCATCGAAGTCACAAGCGTTTTCAGAATACACAAACACACAAAATTTGGCAAATAACCATGAAAAACCAAAAATGTTGAAAATACTTTTTTCGTGATTTCCACTCGAATTTAGACACTTTTAGGTAGTTTTCGGGTGTTGAAAACATTATATATATCAAAACGTTCATCGAAGTCACAAACGTTTTCAGAAAACACAAACTCACAAAATTTGGCAAATAACCATGAAAAAGCAACAAAACTTCAAAATGCTTATTTCGTGATTTCCAGTCGAATTTAGACATCTTTAGGTAGTTTTCATTTTTGCAACACCACTCTTCGTTTTGAAGTCTAGATGTTTAATATAAGCTACATGGGTATTGAAAACATTATATTTATCATAGAGTTCATCGAAGTCACAAGCGTTTTCAGAAAACACAAACTCACAAATTTTAGCAAATAACCATGAAAAAGCAACAAAATTTGAAAATGATTATTTTGTGATTTCCAGTCGATTGTAGACACCTTCAGATAGTTTTCATTTTTGCAAAACCACTATTCGATTTGAAATCTAAATGGTTAATATAAGCTAGATAGGTGTTGAAAACATTATATTTATCAAAGCGTTCATCGAAGTCACAACCGTTTTCAGAAAACAAACTCACAAAATTTGGCAAATAACCATGAAAAAGCAACTAAACTTGAAAATGATTATTTCGTGATTTCCAGTCGATTTTAGACACTTTTCGGAAGTTCTCATTTTTGCTACACCACTCTTCGTTTTGAAGTCTAGATGTTTAATATAATCTAGATGGGTATTGAAAACATTATATTTATCATAGAGTTCATCGAAGTCCCAAGCGTTTTCAGAAGATAAAAAAAAAAATTTTACAAATAAACATGAAAAAGCAAGAAAACTTGAAAATGATTATTTAGTGATTTCCAGTCGATTTTTGACACTTTTAGGTAGTTTTCATTTTTGCAAAACCACTCATTGTTTTGAAGTCTAGATATTTAATATTAGCTAGATGGGTGTTGAATACATTATATTTATCATAGAGTTCATCGAGGTCACAACCGTCTTCAGAAAACACAAACTCACACAACTTTGCAAATAAACATGAAAAAGCAACAAAACTTGAAAATACTTATTTCGTGATTTCTAGTCGATTGTAGACACTTTTAGGTAGTTTTCATTTTTGCAAAACCACTCATCGTTTTGAAGTCTAGATATTTAATATTAGCTAGATGGGTGTTGAATACATTATATTTATCATAGAGTTCATCGAAGTCACAAGCGTTTTCAGAAAATACAAACTCACAAAATTTGGCAAATAACCATGAAAAAGCAACAAAACTTGAAAATGATTATTTAGTGATTTCCAGTCGGTTTTAGACACGTTTAGGTAGTTTTCATTTTTGCAAAACCACTATTCATTTTGAAGTCTAGATGGTCAATATAAGCTAGATGGGTGATGAAAATTTTATATTTATCACAGTGTTCATCGAAGTCACAAGCGTTTTCAGAATCCACAAACACACAAAATTTGGCAAATAACCATGAAAAACCAAAAATGTTGAAAATGCTTATTTCGTGATTTCCACTCGAATTTAGACACTTTTAGGTAGTTTTCATATTTGCAAAACCACAATTCGTTTTCAAGTCTAGATTGTTAATATAAGCTAGATGGGTGTTGAAAACATTATATATATCAAAACGTTCATCGAAGTCACAAACGTTTTCAGAAAACACAAACTCACAAAATTTGGCAAATAACCATGAAAAAGCAACAAAACTTCAAAATGCTTATTTCGTGATTTCCAGTCGAATTTAGACATCTTTAGGTAGTTTTCATTTTTGCAACACCACTCTTCGTTTTGAAGTCTAGATGTTTAATATAAGCTACATGGGTATTGAAAACATTATATTTATCATAGAGTTCATCGAAGTCACAAGCGTTTTCAGAAAACACAAACTCACAAATTTTAGCAAATAACCATGAAAAAGCAACAAAATTTGAAAATGATTATTTTGTGATTTCCAGTCGATTGTAGACACCTTCAGATAGTTTTCATTTTTGCAAAACCACTATTCGATTTGAAATCTAAATGGTTAATATAAGCTAGATAGGTGTTGAAAACATTATATTTATCAAAGCGTTCATCGAAGTCACAACCGTTTTCAGAAAACACAAACTCACAAAATTTGGCAAATAACCATGAAAAAGCAACTAAACTTGAAAATGATTATTTCGTGATTTCCAGTCGATTTTAGACACTTTTCGGAAGTTCTCATTTTTGCTACACCACTCTTCGTTTTGAAGTCTAGATGTTTAATATAATCTAGATGGGTATTGAAAACATTATATTTATCATAGAGTTCATCGAAGTCCCAAGCGTTTTCAGAAGATTAAAAAAAAAATTTTACAAATAAACATGAAAAAGCAAGAAAACTTGAAAATGATTATTTAGTGATTTCCAGTCGATTTTTGACACTTTTAGGTAGTTTTCATTTTTGCAAAACCACTCATTGTTTTGAAGTCTAGATATTTAATATTAGCTAGATGGGTGTTGAATACATTATATTTATCATAGAGTTCATCGAGGTCACAACCGTCTTCAGAAAACACAAACTCACACAACTTTGCAAATAAACATGAAAAAGCAACAAAACTTGAAAATGATTATTTAGTGATTTCCAGTCGGTTTTAGACACGTTTAGGTAGTTTTCATTTTTGCAAAACCACTATTCATTTTGAAGTCTAGATGGTCAATATAAGCTAGATGGGTGATGAAAATTTTATATTTATCACAGTGTTCATCGAAGTCACAAGCGTTTTCAGAATACACAAACACACAAAATTTGGCAAATAACCATGAAAAACCAAAAATGTTGAAAATGCTTATTTCGTGATTTCCACTCGAATTTAGACACTTTTAGGTAGTTTTCATATTTGCAAAACCACAATTCGTTTTCAAGTCTAGATTGTTAATATAAGCTAGATGGGTGTTGAAAACATTATATATATCAAAACGTTCATCGAAGTCACAAACGTTTTCAGAAAACACAAACTCACAAAATTTGGCAAATAACCATGAAAAAGCAACAAAACTTCAAAATGCTTATTTCGTGATTTCCAGTCGAATTTAGACATCTTTAGGTAGTTTTCATTTTTGCAACACCACTCTTCGTTTTGAAGTCTAGATGTTTAATATAAGCTACATGGGTATTGAAAACATTATATTTATCATAGAGTTCATCGAAGTCACAACCGTTTTAAGAAAATTCAAACTCACTTCGATGAACTCTATGATAAATATAAAGTTTTTATCACCCATCTAGATTTTAGACACTTTTAGGTAGTTTTCATTTTTGCAAAACCACTATTCGTTTTGAAGTCTAGATGGGTGTTGAAAACATTATATTTATCATAGAGTTCATCGAGGTCACAACCGTCTTCAGAAAACACAAACTCACACAACTTTGCAAATAAACATGAAAAAGCAACAAAACTTGAAATTACTTATTTCGTGATTTCTAGTCCATTGTAGACCCTTTTAGGTAGTTTTCATTTTTGCAAAACCACAATTCTTTTGAAGTCTAGATGTTTAATATGAGCTAGATGGGTGATGAAAACATTATTTTTATCATAGAGTTCATCGAACTCACAAGCGTTTTCAGAAAACACAAACTCACAAAATTTTACAAATAACCATGAAAAAGCAACAAAATTTGAAAATGATCATTTGGTGATTTGCTGTCGGTTTTTGACACTTTTAGGTAGTTTTCATTTTTGCAAAACCACTATTCATTTTGAAGTCTAGATGGTTAATATAAGCTAGATGTGTGTTGAAAACATTATATTTATCAAAGCGTTCATCGAAGTCACAAGCGTTTTCAAAAAACACAAACTCAAAAATTGGCAAATAACCATGAAAAAGCAACAAAGCTTGAAAATGGTTATTTCGTGATTTCCAGTCGATTTCAGACACTTTTAGGTAGTTTTCATATTTGCAAAACCACTCATCGTCTTGAAGTCTAGATATTTAATATTAGCTAGATGGGTGTTGAATACATTATATTTATCATAGAGTTCATCGAAGTCACAAGCGTTTTCAGAATACACAAACTCACAAACGACTATTCATTTTCAAGTCTAGATGGTTAATATAAGCTAGATGGGTGTTGAAAACATTATATTTATCATAGAGTTCATCGAAGTCCCAAGCGTTTTCAGAAGATAAAAAAAAAAATTTTACAAATAAACATGAAAAAGCAAGAAAACTTGAAAATGATTATTTAGTGATTTCCAGTCGATTTTTGACACTTTTAGGTAGTTTTCATTTTTGCAAAACCACTCATTGTTTTGAAGTCTAGATATTTAATATTAGCTAGATGGGTGTTGAATACATTATATTTATCATAGAGTTCATCGAGGTCACAACCGTCTTCAGAAAACACAAACTCACACAACTTTGCAAATAAACATGAAAAAGCAACAAAACTTGAAAATACTTATTTCGTGATTTCTAGTCGATTGTAGACACTTTTAGGTAGTTTTCATTTTTGCAAAACCACTCATCGTCTTGAAGTCTAGATATTTAATATTAGCTAGATGGGTGTTGAATACATTATATTTATCATAGAGTTCATCGAAGTCACAAGCGTTTTCAGAATACACAAACACACAAAATTTGGCAAATAACCATGAAAAAGCAACAAAATTTGAAAATGATTATTTTGTGATTTCCAGTCGATTGTAGACACCTTCAGATAGTTTTCATTTTTGCAAAACCACTATTCGATTTGAAATCTAAATGGTTAATATAAGCTAGATAGGTGTTGAAAACATTATATTTATCAAAGCGTTCATCGAAGTCACAACCGTTTTCAGAAAACACAAACTCACAAAATTTGGCAAATAACCATGAAAAAGCAACTAAACTTGAAAATGATTATTTCGTGATTTCCAGTCGATTTTAGACACTTTTCGGAAGTTCTCATTTTTGCTACACCACTCTTCGTTTTGAAGTCTAGATGTTTAATATAATCTAGATGGGTATTGAAAACATTATATTTATCATAGAGTTCATCGAAGTCCCAAGCGTTTTCAGAAGATAAAAAAAAAAATTTTACAAATAAACATGAAAAAGCAAGAAAACTTGAAAATGATTATTTAGTGATTTCCAGTCGATTTTTGACACTTTTAGGTAGTTTTCATTTTTGCAAAACCACTCATTGTTTTGAAGTCTAGATATTTAATATTAGCTAGATGGGTGTTGAATACATTATATTTATCATAGAGTTCATCGAGGTCACAACCGTCTTCAGAAAACACAAACTCACACAACTTTGCAAATAAACATGAAAAAGCAACAAAACTTGAAAATACTTATTTCGTGATTTCTAGTCGATTGTAGACACTTTTAGGTAGTTTTCATTTTTGCAAAACCACTCATCGTTTTGAAGTCTAGATATTTAATATTAGCTAGATGGGTGTTGAATACATTATATTTATCATAGAGTTCATCGAAGTCACAAGCGTTTTCAGAAAATACAAACTCACAAAATTTGGCAAATAACCATGAAAAAGCAACAAAACTTGAAAATGATTATTTAGTGATTTCCAGTCGGTTTTAGACACGTTTAGGTAGTTTTCATTTTTGCAAAACCACTATTCATTTTGAAGTCTAGATGGTCAATATAAGCTAGATGGGTGATGAAAATTTTATATTTATCACAGTGTTCATCGAAGTCACAAGCGTTTTCAGAATCCACAAACACACAAAATTTGGCAAATAACCATGAAAAACCAAAAATGTTGAAAATGCTTATTTCGTGATTTCCACTCGAATTTAGACACTTTTAGGTAGTTTTCATATTTGCAAAACCACAATTCGTTTTCAAGTCTAGATTGTTAATATAAGCTAGATGGGTGTTGAAAACATTATATATATCAAAACGTTCATCGAAGTCACAAACGTTTTCAGAAAACACAAACTCACAAAATTTGGCAAATAACCATGAAAAAGCAACAAAACTTCAAAATGCTTATTTCGTGATTTCCAGTCGAATTTAGACATCTTTAGGTAGTTTTCATTTTTGCAACACCACTCTTCGTTTTGAAGTCTAGATGTTTAATATAAGCTACATGGGTATTGAAAACATTATATTTATCATAGAGTTCATCGAAGTCACAAGCGTTTTCAGAAAACACAAACTCACAAATTTTAGCAAATAACCATGAAAAAGCAACAAAATTTGAAAATGATTATTTTGTGATTTCCAGTCGATTGTAGACACCTTCAGATAGTTTTCATTTTTGCAAAACCACTATTCGATTTGAAATCTAAATGGTTAATATAAGCTAGATAGGTGTTGAAAACATTATATTTATCAAAGCGTTCATCGAAGTCACAACCGTTTTCAGAAAACACAAACTCACAAAATTTGGCAAATAACCATGAAAAAGCAACTAAACTTGAAAATGATTATTTCGTGATTTCCAGTCGATTTTAGACACTTTTCGGAAGTTCTCATTTTTGCTACACCACTCTTCGTTTTGAAGTCTAGATGTTTAATATAATCTAGATGGGTATTGAAAACATTATATTTATCATAGAGTTCATCGAAGTCCCAAGCGTTTTCAGAAGATTAAAAAAAAAATTTTACAAATAAACATGAAAAAGCAAGAAAACTTGAAAATGATTATTTAGTGATTTCCAGTCGATTTTTGACACTTTTAGGTAGTTTTCATTTTTGCAAAACCACTCATTGTTTTGAAGTCTAGATATTTAATATTAGCTAGATGGGTGTTGAATACATTATATTTATCATAGAGTTCATCGAGGTCACAACCGTCTTCAGAAAACACAAACTCACACAACTTTGCAAATAAACATGAAAAAGCAACAAAACTTGAAAATGATTATTTAGTGATTTCCAGTCGGTTTTAGACACGTTTAGGTAGTTTTCATTTTTGCAAAACCACTATTCATTTTGAAGTCTAGATGGTCAATATAAGCTAGATGGGTGATGAAAATTTTATATTTATCACAGTGTTCATCGAAGTCACAAGCGTTTTCAGAATACACAAACACACAAAATTTGGCAAATAACCATGAAAAACCAAAAATGTTGAAAATGCTTATTTCGTGATTTCCACTCGAATTTAGACACTTTTAGGTAGTTTTCATATTTGCAAAACCACAATTCGTTTTCAAGTCTAGATTGTTAATATAAGCTAGATGGGTGTTGAAAACATTATATATATCAAAACGTTCATCGAAGTCACAAACGTTTTCAGAAAACACAAACTCACAAAATTTGGCAAATAACCATGAAAAAGCAACAAAACTTCAAAATGCTTATTTCGTGATTTCCAGTCGAATTTAGACATCTTTAGGTAGTTTTCATTTTTGCAACACCACTCTTCGTTTTGAAGTCTAGATGTTTAATATAAGCTACATGGGTATTGAAAACATTATATTTATCATAGAGTTCATCGAAGTCACAACCGTTTTAAGAAAATTCAAACTCACTTCGATGAACTCTATGATAAATATAAAGTTTTTATCACCCATCTAGATTTTAGACACTTTTAGGTAGTTTTCATTTTTGCAAAACCACTATTCGTTTTGAAGTCTAGATGGGTGTTGAAAACATTATATTTATCATAGAGTTCATCGAGGTCACAACCGTCTTCAGAAAACACAAACTCACACAACTTTGCAAATAAACATGAAAAAGCAACAAAACTTGAAATTACTTATTTCGTGATTTCTAGTCCATTGTAGACCCTTTTAGGTAGTTTTCATTTTTGCAAAACCACAATTCTTTTGAAGTCTAGATGTTTAATATGAGCTAGATGGGTGATGAAAACATTATTTTTATCATAGAGTTCATCGAACTCACAAGCGTTTTCAGAAAACACAAACTCACAAAATTTTACAAATAACCATGAAAAAGCAACAAAATTTGAAAATGATCATTTGGTGATTTGCTGTCGGTTTTTGACACTTTTAGGTAGTTTTCATTTTTGCAAAACCACTATTCATTTTGAAGTCTAGATGGTTAATATAAGCTAGATGTGTGTTGAAAACATTATATTTATCAAAGCGTTCATCGAAGTCACAAGCGTTTTCAAAAAACACAAACTCAAAAATTGGCAAATAACCATGAAAAAGCAACAAAGCTTGAAAATGGTTATTTCGTGATTTCCAGTCGATTTCAGACACTTTTAGGTAGTTTTCATATTTGCAAAACCACTCATCGTCTTGAAGTCTAGATATTTAATATTAGCTAGATGGGTGTTGAATACATTATATTTATCATAGAGTTCATCGAAGTCACAAGCGTTTTCAGAATACACAAACTCACAAACGACTATTCATTTTCAAGTCTAGATGGTTAATATAAGCTAGATGGGTGTTGAAAACATTATATTTATCATAGAGTTCATCGAAGTCCCAAGCGTTTTCAGAAGATAAAAAAAAAAATTTTACAAATAAACATGAAAAAGCAAGAAAACTTGAAAATGATTATTTAGTGATTTCCAGTCGATTTTTGACACTTTTAGGTAGTTTTCATTTTTGCAAAACCACTCATTGTTTTGAAGTCTAGATATTTAATATTAGCTAGATGGGTGTTGAATACATTATATTTATCATAGAGTTCATCGAGGTCACAACCGTCTTCAGAAAACACAAACTCACACAACTTTGCAAATAAACATGAAAAAGCAACAAAACTTGAAAATACTTATTTCGTGATTTCTAGTCGATTGTAGACACTTTTAGGTAGTTTTCATTTTTGCAAAACCACTCATCGTCTTGAAGTCTAGATATTTAATATTAGCTAGATGGGTGTTGAATACATTATATTTATCATAGAGTTCATCGAAGTCACAAGCGTTTTCAGAATACACAAACACACAAAATTTGGCAAATAACCATGAAAAAGCAACAAAATTTGAAAATGATTATTTTGTGATTTCCAGTCGATTGTAGACACCTTCAGATAGTTTTCATTTTTGCAAAACCACTATTCGATTTGAAATCTAAATGGTTAATATAAGCTAGATAGGTGTTGAAAACATTATATTTATCAAAGCGTTCATCGAAGTCACAACCGTTTTCAGAAAACACAAACTCACAAAATTTGGCAAATAACCATGAAAAAGCAACTAAACTTGAAAATGATTATTTCGTGATTTCCAGTCGATTTTAGACACTTTTCGGAAGTTCTCATTTTTGCTACACCACTCTTCGTTTTGAAGTCTAGATGTTTAATATAATCTAGATGGGTATTGAAAACATTATATTTATCATAGAGTTCATCGAAGTCCCAAGCGTTTTCAGAAGATAAAAAAAAAAATTTTACAAATAAACATGAAAAAGCAAGAAAACTTGAAAATGATTATTTAGTGATTTCCAGTCGATTTTTGACACTTTTAGGTAGTTTTCATTTTTGCAAAACCACTCATTGTTTTGAAGTCTAGATATTTAATATTAGCTAGATGGGTGTTGAATACATTATATTTATCATAGAGTTCATCGAGGTCACAACCGTCTTCAGAAAACACAAACTCACACAACTTTGCAAATAAACATGAAAAAGCAACAAAACTTGAAAATACTTATTTCGTGATTTCTAGTCGATTGTAGACACTTTTAGGTAGTTTTCATTTTTGCAAAACCACTCATCGTTTTGAAGTCTAGATATTTAATATTAGCTAGATGGGTGTTGAATACATTATATTTATCATAGAGTTCATCGAAGTCACAAGCGTTTTCAGAAAATACAAACTCACAAAATTTGGCAAATAACCATGAAAAAGCAACAAAACTTGAAAATGATTATTTAGTGATTTCCAGTCGGTTTTAGACACGTTTAGGTAGTTTTCATTTTTGCAAAACCACTATTCATTTTGAAGTCTAGATGGTCAATATAAGCTAGATGGGTGATGAAAATTTTATATTTATCACAGTGTTCATCGAAGTCACAAGCGTTTTCAGAATCCACAAACACACAAAATTTGGCAAATAACCATGAAAAACCAAAAATGTTGAAAATGCTTATTTCGTGATTTCCACTCGAATTTAGACACTTTTAGGTAGTTTTCATATTTGCAAAACCACAATTCGTTTTCAAGTCTAGATTGTTAATATAAGCTAGATGGGTGTTGAAAACATTATATATATCAAAACGTTCATCGAAGTCACAAACGTTTTCAGAAAACACAAACTCACAAAATTTGGCAAATAACCATGAAAAAGCAACAAAACTTCAAAATGCTTATTTCGTGATTTCCAGTCGAATTTAGACATCTTTAGGTAGTTTTCATTTTTGCAACACCACTCTTCGTTTTGAAGTCTAGATGTTTAATATAAGCTACATGGGTATTGAAAACATTATATTTATCATAGAGTTCATCGAAGTCACAAGCGTTTTCAGAAAACACAAACTCACAAATTTTAGCAAATAACCATGAAAAAGCAACAAAATTTGAAAATGATTATTTTGTGATTTCCAGTCGATTGTAGACACCTTCAGATAGTTTTCATTTTTGCAAAACCACTATTCGATTTGAAATCTAAATGGTTAATATAAGCTAGATAGGTGTTGAAAACATTATATTTATCAAAGCGTTCATCGAAGTCACAACCGTTTTCAGAAAACACAAACTCACAAAATTTGGCAAATAACCATGAAAAAGCAACTAAACTTGAAAATGATTATTTCGTGATTTCCAGTCGATTTTAGACACTTTTCGGAAGTTCTCATTTTTGCTACACCACTCTTCGTTTTGAAGTCTAGATGTTTAATATAATCTAGATGGGTATTGAAAACATTATATTTATCATAGAGTTCATCGAAGTCCCAAGCGTTTTCAGAAGATTAAAAAAAAAATTTTACAAATAAACATGAAAAAGCAAGAAAACTTGAAAATGATTATTTAGTGATTTCCAGTCGATTTTTGACACTTTTAGGTAGTTTTCATTTTTGCAAAACCACTCATTGTTTTGAAGTCTAGATATTTAATATTAGCTAGATGGGTGTTGAATACATTATATTTATCATAGAGTTCATCGAGGTCACAACCGTCTTCAGAAAACACAAACTCACACAACTTTGCAAATAAACATGAAAAAGCAACAAAACTTGAAAATGATTATTTAGTGATTTCCAGTCGGTTTTAGACACGTTTAGGTAGTTTTCATTTTTGCAAAACCACTATTCATTTTGAAGTCTAGATGGTCAATATAAGCTAGATGGGTGATGAAAATTTTATATTTATCACAGTGTTCATCGAAGTCACAAGCGTTTTCAGAATACACAAACACACAAAATTTGGCAAATAACCATGAAAAACCAAAAATGTTGAAAATGCTTATTTCGTGATTTCCACTCGAATTTAGACACTTTTAGGTAGTTTTCATATTTGCAAAACCACAATTCGTTTTCAAGTCTAGATTGTTAATATAAGCTAGATGGGTGTTGAAAACATTATATATATCAAAACGTTCATCGAAGTCACAAACGTTTTCAGAAAACACAAACTCACAAAATTTGGCAAATAACCATGAAAAAGCAACAAAACTTCAAAATGCTTATTTCGTGATTTCCAGTCGAATTTAGACATCTTTAGGTAGTTTTCATTTTTGCAACACCACTCTTCGTTTTGAAGTCTAGATGTTTAATATAAGCTACATGGGTATTGAAAACATTATATTTATCATAGAGTTCATCGAAGTCACAACCGTTTTAAGAAAATTCAAACTCACTTCGATGAACTCTATGATAAATATAAAGTTTTTATCACCCATCTAGATTTTAGACACTTTTAGGTAGTTTTCATTTTTGCAAAACCACTATTCGTTTTGAAGTCTAGATGGGTGTTGAAAACATTATATTTATCATAGAGTTCATCGAGGTCACAACCGTCTTCAGAAAACACAAACTCACACAACTTTGCAAATAAACATGAAAAAGCAACAAAACTTGAAATTACTTATTTCGTGATTTCTAGTCCATTGTAGACCCTTTTAGGTAGTTTTCATTTTTGCAAAACCACAATTCTTTTGAAGTCTAGATGTTTAATATGAGCTAGATGGGTGATGAAAACATTATTTTTATCATAGAGTTCATCGAACTCACAAGCGTTTTCAGAAAACACAAACTCACAAAATTTTACAAATAACCATGAAAAAGCAACAAAATTTGAAAATGATCATTTGGTGATTTGCTGTCGGTTTTTGACACTTTTAGGTAGTTTTCATTTTTGCAAAACCACTATTCATTTTGAAGTCTAGATGGTTAATATAAGCTAGATGTGTGTTGAAAACATTATATTTATCAAAGCGTTCATCGAAGTCACAAGCGTTTTCAAAAAACACAAACTCAAAAATTGGCAAATAACCATGAAAAAGCAACAAAGCTTGAAAATGGTTATTTCGTGATTTCCAGTCGATTTCAGACACTTTTAGGTAGTTTTCATATTTGCAAAACCACTCATCGTCTTGAAGTCTAGATATTTAATATTAGCTAGATGGGTGTTGAATACATTATATTTATCATAGAGTTCATCGAAGTCACAAGCGTTTTCAGAATACACAAACTCACAAACGACTATTCATTTTCAAGTCTAGATGGTTAATATAAGCTAGATGGGTGTTGAAAACATTATATTTATCATAGAGTTCATCGAAGTCCCAAGCGTTTTCAGAAGATAAAAAAAAAAATTTTACAAATAAACATGAAAAAGCAAGAAAACTTGAAAATGATTATTTAGTGATTTCCAGTCGATTTTTGACACTTTTAGGTAGTTTTCATTTTTGCAAAACCACTCATTGTTTTGAAGTCTAGATATTTAATATTAGCTAGATGGGTGTTGAATACATTATATTTATCATAGAGTTCATCGAGGTCACAACCGTCTTCAGAAAACACAAACTCACACAACTTTGCAAATAAACATGAAAAAGCAACAAAACTTGAAAATACTTATTTCGTGATTTCTAGTCGATTGTAGACACTTTTAGGTAGTTTTCATTTTTGCAAAACCACTCATCGTCTTGAAGTCTAGATATTTAATATTAGCTAGATGGGTGTTGAATACATTATATTTATCATAGAGTTCATCGAAGTCACAAGCGTTTTCAGAATACACAAACACACAAAATTTGGCAAATAACCATGAAAAAGCAACAAAATTTGAAAATGATTATTTTGTGATTTCCAGTCGATTGTAGACACCTTCAGATAGTTTTCATTTTTGCAAAACCACTATTCGATTTGAAATCTAAATGGTTAATATAAGCTAGATAGGTGTTGAAAACATTATATTTATCAAAGCGTTCATCGAAGTCACAACCGTTTTCAGAAAACACAAACTCACAAAATTTGGCAAATAACCATGAAAAAGCAACTAAACTTGAAAATGATTATTTCGTGATTTCCAGTCGATTTTAGACACTTTTCGGAAGTTCTCATTTTTGCTACACCACTCTTCGTTTTGAAGTCTAGATGTTTAATATAATCTAGATGGGTATTGAAAACATTATATTTATCATAGAGTTCATCGAAGTCCCAAGCGTTTTCAGAAGATAAAAAAAAAAATTTTACAAATAAACATGAAAAAGCAAGAAAACTTGAAAATGATTATTTAGTGATTTCCAGTCGATTTTTGACACTTTTAGGTAGTTTTCATTTTTGCAAAACCACTCATTGTTTTGAAGTCTAGATATTTAATATTAGCTAGATGGGTGTTGAATACATTATATTTATCATAGAGTTCATCGAGGTCACAACCGTCTTCAGAAAACACAAACTCACACAACTTTGCAAATAAACATGAAAAAGCAACAAAACTTGAAAATACTTATTTCGTGATTTCTAGTCGATTGTAGACACTTTTAGGTAGTTTTCATTTTTGCAAAACCACTCATCGTTTTGAAGTCTAGATATTTAATATTAGCTAGATGGGTGTTGAATACATTATATTTATCATAGAGTTCATCGAAGTCACAAGCGTTTTCAGAAAATACAAACTCACAAAATTTGGCAAATAACCATGAAAAAGCAACAAAACTTGAAAATGATTATTTAGTGATTTCCAGTCGGTTTTAGACACGTTTAGGTAGTTTTCATTTTTGCAAAACCACTATTCATTTTGAAGTCTAGATGGTCAATATAAGCTAGATGGGTGATGAAAATTTTATATTTATCACAGTGTTCATCGAAGTCACAAGCGTTTTCAGAATCCACAAACACACAAAATTTGGCAAATAACCATGAAAAACCAAAAATGTTGAAAATGCTTATTTCGTGATTTCCACTCGAATTTAGACACTTTTAGGTAGTTTTCATATTTGCAAAACCACAATTCGTTTTCAAGTCTAGATTGTTAATATAAGCTAGATGGGTGTTGAAAACATTATATATATCAAAACGTTCATCGAAGTCACAAACGTTTTCAGAAAACACAAACTCACAAAATTTGGCAAATAACCATGAAAAAGCAACAAAACTTCAAAATGCTTATTTCGTGATTTCCAGTCGAATTTAGACATCTTTAGGTAGTTTTCATTTTTGCAACACCACTCTTCGTTTTGAAGTCTAGATGTTTAATATAAGCTACATGGGTATTGAAAACATTATATTTATCATAGAGTTCATCGAAGTCACAAGCGTTTTCAGAAAACACAAACTCACAAATTTTAGCAAATAACCATGAAAAAGCAACAAAATTTGAAAATGATTATTTTGTGATTTCCAGTCGATTGTAGACACCTTCAGATAGTTTTCATTTTTGCAAAACCACTATTCGATTTGAAATCTAAATGGTTAATATAAGCTAGATAGGTGTTGAAAACATTATATTTATCAAAGCGTTCATCGAAGTCACAACCGTTTTCAGAAAACACAAACTCACAAAATTTGGCAAATAACCATGAAAAAGCAACTAAACTTGAAAATGATTATTTCGTGATTTCCAGTCGATTTTAGACACTTTTCGGAAGTTCTCATTTTTGCTACACCACTCTTCGTTTTGAAGTCTAGATGTTTAATATAATCTAGATGGGTATTGAAAACATTATATTTATCATAGAGTTCATCGAAGTCCCAAGCGTTTTCAGAAGATTAAAAAAAAAATTTTACAAATAAACATGAAAAAGCAAGAAAACTTGAAAATGATTATTTAGTGATTTCCAGTCGATTTTTGACACTTTTAGGTAGTTTTCATTTTTGCAAAACCACTCATTGTTTTGAAGTCTAGATATTTAATATTAGCTAGATGGGTGTTGAATACATTATATTTATCATAGAGTTCATCGAGGTCACAACCGTCTTCAGAAAACACAAACTCACACAACTTTGCAAATAAACATGAAAAAGCAACAAAACTTGAAAATGATTATTTAGTGATTTCCAGTCGGTTTTAGACACGTTTAGGTAGTTTTCATTTTTGCAAAACCACTATTCATTTTGAAGTCTAGATGGTCAATATAAGCTAGATGGGTGATGAAAATTTTATATTTATCACAGTGTTCATCGAAGTCACAAGCGTTTTCAGAATACACAAACACACAAAATTTGGCAAATAACCATGAAAAACCAAAAATGTTGAAAATGCTTATTTCGTGATTTCCACTCGAATTTAGACACTTTTAGGTAGTTTTCATATTTGCAAAACCACAATTCGTTTTCAAGTCTAGATTGTTAATATAAGCTAGATGGGTGTTGAAAACATTATATATATCAAAACGTTCATCGAAGTCACAAACGTTTTCAGAAAACACAAACTCACAAAATTTGGCAAATAACCATGAAAAAGCAACAAAACTTCAAAATGCTTATTTCGTGATTTCCAGTCGAATTTAGACATCTTTAGGTAGTTTTCATTTTTGCAACACCACTCTTCGTTTTGAAGTCTAGATGTTTAATATAAGCTACATGGGTATTGAAAACATTATATTTATCATAGAGTTCATCGAAGTCACAACCGTTTTAAGAAAATTCAAACTCACTTCGATGAACTCTATGATAAATATAAAGTTTTTATCACCCATCTAGATTTTAGACACTTTTAGGTAGTTTTCATTTTTGCAAAACCACTATTCGTTTTGAAGTCTAGATGGGTGTTGAAAACATTATATTTATCATAGAGTTCATCGAGGTCACAACCGTCTTCAGAAAACACAAACTCACACAACTTTGCAAATAAACATGAAAAAGCAACAAAACTTGAAATTACTTATTTCGTGATTTCTAGTCCATTGTAGACCCTTTTAGGTAGTTTTCATTTTTGCAAAACCACAATTCTTTTGAAGTCTAGATGTTTAATATGAGCTAGATGGGTGATGAAAACATTATTTTTATCATAGAGTTCATCGAACTCACAAGCGTTTTCAGAAAACACAAACTCACAAAATTTTACAAATAACCATGAAAAAGCAACAAAATTTGAAAATGATCATTTGGTGATTTGCTGTCGGTTTTTGACACTTTTAGGTAGTTTTCATTTTTGCAAAACCACTATTCATTTTGAAGTCTAGATGGTTAATATAAGCTAGATGTGTGTTGAAAACATTATATTTATCAAAGCGTTCATCGAAGTCACAAGCGTTTTCAAAAAACACAAACTCAAAAATTGGCAAATAACCATGAAAAAGCAACAAAGCTTGAAAATGGTTATTTCGTGATTTCCAGTCGATTTCAGACACTTTTAGGTAGTTTTCATATTTGCAAAACCACTCATCGTCTTGAAGTCTAGATATTTAATATTAGCTAGATGGGTGTTGAATACATTATATTTATCATAGAGTTCATCGAAGTCACAAGCGTTTTCAGAATACACAAACTCACAAACGACTATTCATTTTCAAGTCTAGATGGTTAATATAAGCTAGATGGGTGTTGAAAACATTATATTTATCATAGAGTTCATCGAAGTCCCAAGCGTTTTCAGAAGATAAAAAAAAAAATTTTACAAATAAACATGAAAAAGCAAGAAAACTTGAAAATGATTATTTAGTGATTTCCAGTCGATTTTTGACACTTTTAGGTAGTTTTCATTTTTGCAAAACCACTCATTGTTTTGAAGTCTAGATATTTAATATTAGCTAGATGGGTGTTGAATACATTATATTTATCATAGAGTTCATCGAGGTCACAACCGTCTTCAGAAAACACAAACTCACACAACTTTGCAAATAAACATGAAAAAGCAACAAAACTTGAAAATACTTATTTCGTGATTTCTAGTCGATTGTAGACACTTTTAGGTAGTTTTCATTTTTGCAAAACCACTCATCGTCTTGAAGTCTAGATATTTAATATTAGCTAGATGGGTGTTGAATACATTATATTTATCATAGAGTTCATCGAAGTCACAAGCGTTTTCAGAATACACAAACACACAAAATTTGGCAAATAACCATGAAAAAGCAACAAAACTTGAAAATGATTATTTAGTGATTTCCAGTCGGTTTTAGACACGTTTAGGTAGTTTTCATTTTTGCAAAACCACTATTCATTTTGAAGTCTAGATGGTCAATATAAGCTAGATGGGTGATGAAAATTTTATATTTATCACAGTGTTCATCGAAGTCACAAGCGTTTTCAGAATACACAAACACACAAAATTTGGCAAATAACCATGAAAAACCAAAAATGTTGAAAATGCTTATTTCGTGATTTCCAGTCGATTTTAGACACTTTTAGGTAGTTTTCATATTTGCAAAACCACAATTCGTTTTCAAGTCTAGATGGTTAATATAAGCTAGATGGGTGTTGAAAACATTATATATATCAAAACGTTCATCGAAGTCACAAACGTTTTCAGAAAACACAAACTCACAAAATTTGGCAAATAACCATGAAAAAGCAACAAAACTTCAAAATGCTTATTTCGTGATTTCCAGTCGAATTTAGACATCTTTAGGTAGTTTTCATTTTTGCAACACCACTCTTCGTTTTGAAGTCTAGATGTTTAATATAAGCTACATGGGTATTGAAAACATTATATTTATCATAGAGTTCATCGAAGTCACAAGCGTTTTCAGAAAACACAAACTCACAAATTTTAGCAAATAACCATGAAAAAGCAACAAAATTTGAAAATGATTATTTTGTGATTTCCAGTCGATTGTAGACACCTTCAGATAGTTTTCATTTTTGCAAAACCACTATTCGATTTGAAATCTAAATGGTTAATATAAGCTAGATAGGTGTTGAAAACATTATATTTATCAAAGCGTTCATCGAAGTCACAACCGTTTTCAGAAAACACAAACTCACAAAATTTGGCAAATAACCATGAAAAAGCAACTAAACTTGAAAATGATTATTTCGTGATTTCCAGTCGATTTTAGACACTTTTCGGAAGTTTTCATTTTTGCTACACCACTCTTCGTTTTGAAGTCTAGATGTTTAATATAATCTAGATGGGTATTGAAAACATTATATTTATCATAGAGTTCATCGAAGTCACAACCGTTTTAAGAAAATACAAACTCACTTCGATGAACTCTATGATAAATATAAAGTTTTCATCACCCATCTAGATTTTAGACACTTTTAGGTAGTTTTCATTTTTGCAAAACCACTATTCGTTTTGAAGTCTAGATGGGTGTTGAAAACATTATATTTATCATAGAGTTCATCGAGGTCACAACCGTCTTCAGAAAACACAAACTCACACAACTTTGCAAATAAACATGAAAAAGCAACAAAATTTGAAAATGATCATTTGGTGATTTGCTGTCGGTTTTTGACACTTTTAGGTAGTTTTCATTTTTGCAAAACCACTATTCATTTTGAAGTCTAGATGGTTAATATAAGCTAGATGTGTGTTGAAAACATTATATTTATCAAAGCGTTCATCGAAGTCACAAGCGTTTTCAAAAAACACAAACTCAAAAATTGGCAAATAACCATGAAAAAGCAACAAAGCTTGAAAATGGTTATTTCGTGATTTCCAGTCGATTTCAGACACTTTTAGGTAGTTGTCATTTCTGCAAAAGCACAATTCTTTTGAAGTCTAGATGGTTAATATAAGCTAGATGGGTGTTGAAAACATGATATTTTTCAAAGCGTTCATCGAAGTCACAACCGTTTTCAGAAAACACAAACTCACATAATTCAGCAAATAACCATGAAGATTTGAAGATTTGAAAATGCTCGTGACTTCGATGAATGCTTTGATAAATATAATGTTTTCTACATCCATTATATACTTCAGAACGTATAGCGGTTTTGCAAAAATGAAAACTACCTAAAAGTGTCTATCGAGTGGAAATCACGAAATAAACATTTTCAAGTTTTGTTGCTTTTTCATGGTTATTTGCCAAATTTTGTGAGTTTGTGTATTTTGAAAACGGCTGTGACTTCGATGAACGCTTTGATAAATATAATGTTTTCAGCACCCATCTAGCTTATATTGACCATCTAGACTTCAAAACGAATAGTGGTTTTGCAAAAATGAAAACTACCTAAAATTGTCTAAAATCGAGTGCAAATTACGAAATAAGCATTTTCAAGTTTTGTTGCTTTTTCATGGTTATTTGCAAAATCTTGTGAGTTTGTGTATTTTGAAAACGGCTGTGACTTCGATGAACGCTTTGATAAATATAATGTTTTCAACACCCATCTAGCTTATATTAACCATCTAGACTTCAAAACGAATAGTGGTTTTGCGAAAATGAAAACTACCTAAAAGTGTCTAAAATCGACTGGAAATCACAAAATAAGCATTTTCAAGTTTTGTTGCTTTTTCATGGTTTTTTGCGAAATTTTGTGAGTTTGTGTATTTTGAAAACGGTTGTGACTTCGATGAACGCTTTGATAAATATAATGTTTTCAACACCAATCTAGCTAATATTGACCATCTAGACTTCAAAACGAATACTGGTTTTGCAAAAATGAAAACTACCTAAAAGTGTCTAAAATCTACTTCAAATTACGAAATAAGCATTTTCAAGTTTTGTTGCTTTTTCATGGTTATTTGCCCAATTTTGTGAGTATGTGTATTTTGAAAACGGTTGTGACTTCGATGAACACTGTGATAAATATAATGTTTTCAACACCCATCTAGCTTATATTGACCATCTAGACTTCAAAACGAATAGTGGTTTTGCAAAAATGAAAACTACCTAAAAGTGTCTAAAATCGACTGAAAATCACGAAATAAGCATTTTCAAGTTTTGTTGCTTTTTCATGGTTATTTGCCAAATTTTGTGAGTTTGTGTATTTTGAAAACGGTTGTGACTTCGATGAACGCTTTGATAAATATAATGTTTTCAACACCCATCTAGCTTATATTGACCATCTAGACTTCAAAATGAAAACTACATAAAAGTGTCTAAAATCGACTGGAAATCACGAAATAAGCATTTTCAAGTTTTGTTGCTTTTTCATGGTTATTTGCCAAATTCTGTGAGTTTGTGTATTTTGAAAACGGTTGTGACTTCCATGAACGCTTTGATAAATATAATGTTTTCAACACCCATCTAGCTTATATTGACCATCTAGACTTCAAAACGAATAGTGGTTTTGCAAAAATGAAAACTACCTAAAAGTGTCTAAAATCGAGTGAAAATTACGAAATAAGCATTTTCAAGTTTTGTTACTTTTTCATGGTTATTTGCCAAATTTTGTGAGTTTGTGTATTTTGAAAATGCTTGTGACTTCGATGAACGCTTTGATAAATATAATGTTTTCAACACCCATCTAGCTTATATTGACCATCTAGACTTCAAAACGAATAGTGGTTTTGCAAAAATGAAAACTACCTAAAAGTGTCTAAAATCGACTGGAAATCACGAAATAAGCATTTTCAAGTTTTGTTGCTTTTTCATGGTTACTTGCCAAATTTTGTGAGTTTGTGTATTTTGAAAACGGTTGTGACTTCCATGAACGCTTTGATAAATATAATGTTTTCAACACCCATCTAGCTTATATTGACCATCTAGACTTCAAAACGAATAGTGGTTTTGCAAAAATGAAAACTACCTAAAAGTGTCTAAAATCAACTGGAAATCAAGAAATAAGCATTTTCAAGTTTTGTTGCTTTTTCATGGTTATTTGCCAAATTGTGTGAGTTTGTGTATTTTGAAAACGGTTGTGACTTCGATGAACGCTTTGATAAATATAATGTTTTCAACACCCATCTAGCTTTTATATTGACCATCTAGACTTCAAAATGAAAACTACCTAAAAGTGTCTAAAATCGACTGATAATTACGAAATAGCCATTTTCAAGTTTTGTTGCATTTTCATGGTTATTTGCCCAATTTTGTGAGTATGTGTATTTTGAAAACGGTTGTGACTTCGATGAACACTTTGATAAATATAATGTTTTCAACACCCATCTAACTTATATTGACCATCTAGACTTCAAAACGAATTGTGGTTTTGCAAAAATGAAAACTACCTAAAAGTGTCTAAAATCGACTGGAAATCACGAAATAAGCATTTTCAAGTTTTGTTGCTTTTTCATGGTTATTTGCCAAATTTTGTGAGTTTGTGTATTTTGAAAACGCTTGTGACTTCGATGAACGCTTTGATAAATATAATGTTTTCAACACCCATCTAGCTTATATTGACCATCTAGACTTCAAAATGAAAACTACCTAAAATCGACTGGAAATCACTAAATAAGCATTTTCAAGTTTTGTTGCTTTTTCATGGTTAATTGCCCAATTTTGTGAGTATGTGTATTTTGAAAACGGTTGTGACTTCGATGAACACTTTGATAAATATAATGTTTTCAACACCCATCTAACTTATATTGACCATCTAGACTTCAAAACGAATTGTGGTTTTGCAAAAATGAAAACTACCTAAAAGTGTCTAAAATCGACTGGAAATCACGAAATAAGCATTTTCAAGTTTTGTTGCTTTTTCATGGTTATTTGCCAAATTTTGTGAGTTTGTGTATTTTGAAAACGGTTGTGACTTCCATGAACACTTTGATAAATATAATGTTTTCAACACCCATCTAGCTTATATTGACCATCTAGACTTCAAAACGAATAGTGGTTTTGCAAAAATGAAAACTACCTAAAAGTGTCTAAAATCGACTGGAAATCACGAAATAAGCATTTTCAAGTTTTGTTGCTTTTTCATGGTTATTTGCCAAATTTTGTGAGTTTGTGTATTTTGAAAACGCTTGTGACTTCGATGAACGCTTTGATAAATATAATGTTTTCAACACCCATCTAGCTTATATTGACCATCTAGACTTCAAAATGAAAACTACCTAAAAGTGTCTAAAATCGACAGGAAATCACTAAATAAGCATTTTCAAGTTTTGTTGCTTTTTCATGGTTATTTGCCCAATTTTGTAAGTATGTGTATTTTGAAAACGGTTGTGACTTCCATGAACACTTTGATAAATATAATGTTTTCAACACCCATCTAGCTTATATAGACCATCTAGACTTCAAAACGAATAGTGGTTTTGCAAAAATGAAAACTACCTAAAAGTGTCTAAAATCTACTTCAAATTACGAAATAAGCATTTTCAAGTTTTGTTGCTTTTTCATGGTTATTTGCCCAATTTTGTGAGTATGTGTATTTTGAAAACGGTTGTGACTTCGATGAACACTTTGATAAATATAATGTTTTCAACACCCATCTAGCTTATATTGACCATCTAGACTTCAAAACGAATAGTGGTTTTGCAAAAATGAAAACTACCTAAAAGTGTCTAAAATCGACTGAAAATCACGAAATAAGCATTTTCAAGTTTTGTTGCTTTTTCATGGTTATTTGCCAAATTTTGTGAGTTTGTGTATTTTGAAAACGGTTGTGACTTCGATGAACGCTTTGATAAATATAATGTTTTCAACACCCATCTAGCTTATATTGACCATCTAGACTTCAAAATGAAAACTACATAAAAGTGTCTAAAATCGACTGGAAATCACGAAATAAGCATTTTCAAGTTTTATTGCTTTTTCATGGTTATTTGCCAAATTCTGTGAGTTTGTGTATTTTGAAAACGGTTGTGACTTCCATGAACGCTTTGATAAATATAATGTTTTCAACACCCATCTAGCTTATATTGACCATCTAGACTTCAAAACGAATAGTGGTTTTGCAAAAATGAAAACTACCTAAAAGTGTCTAAAATCGAGTGAAAATTACGAAATAAGCATTTTCAAGTTTTGTTACTTTTTCATGGTTATTTGCCAAATTTTGTGAGTTTGTGTATTTTGAAAATGCTTGTGACTTCGATGAACGCTTTGATAAATATAATGTTTTCAACACCCATCTAGCTTATATTGACCATCTAGACTTCAAAACGAATAGTGGTTTTGCAAAAATGAAAACTACCTAAAAGTGTCTAAAATCTACTGGAAATCACGAAATAAGCATTTTCAAGTTTTGTTGCTTTTTCATGGTTACTTGCCAAATTTTGTGAGTTTGTGTATTTTGAAAACGGTTGTGACTTCCATGAACGCTTTGATAAATATAATGTTTTCAACACCCATCTAGCTTATATTGACCATCTAGACTTCAAAACGAATAGTGGTTTTGCAAAAATGAAAACTACCTAAAAGTGTCTAAAATCGACTGGAAATCACTAAATAAGCATTTTCAAGTTTTGTTGCTTTTTCATGGTTATTTGTCAAATTTTGTGAGTTTGTGTATTTTGAAAACGGTTGTGACTTCCATGAACGCTTTGATAAATATGTTTTCAACACCCATCTAGCTTATATTGACCATCTAGACTTCAAAACGAATAGTGGTTTTGCAAAAATGAAAACTACCTAAAAGTGTCTAAAATCGACTGGAAATCAAGAAATAAGCATTTTCAAGTTTTGTTGCTTTTTCATGGTTATTTGCCAAATTTTGTGAGTTTGTGTATTTTGAAAACGGTTGTGACTTCGATGAACGCTTTGATAAATATAATGTTTTCAACACCCATCTAGCTTATATTGACCATCTAGACTTCAAAACGAATAGTGGTTTTGCAAAAATGAAAACTACCTAAAAGTGTCTAAAATCGAGTGCAAATTACGAAATAAGCATTATCAAGTTTTGTTGCTTTTTCATGGTTATTTGCCAAATTTTGTGAGTTTGTGTATTTTGAAAACGCTTGTGGCTTCGATGAACGCTTTGATAAATATAATGTTTTCAACACCCATCTAGCTTTTATATTGACCATCTAGACTTCAAAATGAAAACTACCTAAAAGTGTCTAAAATCGACTGATAATTACGAAATAGCCATTTTCAAGTTTTGTTGCATTTTCATGGTTATTTGCCCAATTTTGTGAGTATGTGTATTTTGAAAACGGTTGTGACTTCGATGAACACTTTGATAAATATAATGTTTTCAACACCCATCTAACTTATATTGACCATCTAGACTTCAAAACGAATTGTGGTTTTGCAAAAATGAAAACTACCTAAAAGTGTCTAAAATCGACTGGAAATCACGAAATAAGCATTTTCAAGTTTTGTTGCTTTTTCATGGTTATTTGCCAAATTTTGTGAGTTTGTGTATTTTGAAAACGGTTGTGACTTCCATGAACACTTTGATAAATATAATGTTTTCAACACCCATCTAGCTTATATTGACCATCTAGACTTCAAATCGAATAGTGGTTTTGCAAAAATGAAAACTACCTAAAAGTGTCTAAAATCGACTGGAAATTACGAAATAAGCATTTTCAAGTTTTGTTGCTTTTTCATGGTTATTTGCCAAATTTTGTGAGTTTGTGTATTTTGAAAACGCTTGTGACTTCGATGAACGCTTTGATAAATATAATGTTTTCAACACCCATCTAGCTTATATTGACCATCTAGACTTCAAAATGAAAACTACCTAAAATCGACTGGAAATCACTAAATAAGCATTTTCAAGTTTTGTTGCTTTTTCATGGTTAATTGCCCAATTTTGTGAGTATGTGTATTTTGAAAACGGTTGTGACTTCGATGAACACTTTGATAAATATAATGTTTTCAACACCCATCTAACTTATATTGACCATCTAGACTTCAAAACGAATTGTGGTTTTGCAAAAATGAAAACTACCTAAAAGTGTCTAAAATCTACTTCAAATTACGAAATAAGCATTTTCAAGTTTTGTTGCTTTTTCATGGTTATTTGCCCAATTTTGTGAGTATGTGTATTTTGAAAACGGTTGTGACTTCGATGAACACTTTGATAAATATAATGTTTTCAACACCCATCTAGCTTATATTGACCATCTAGACTTCAAAACGAATAGTGGTTTTGCAAAAATGAAAACTACCTAAAAGTGTCTAAAATCGACTGAAAATCACGAAATAAGCATTTTCAAGTTTTGTTGCTTTTTCATGGTTATTTGCCAAATTTTGTGAGTTTGTGTATTTTGAAAACGGTTGTGACTTCGATGAACGCTTTGATAAATATAATGTTTTCAACACCCATCTAGCTTATATTGACCATCTAGACTTCAAAATGAAAACTACATAAAAGTGTCTAAAATCGACTGGAAATCACGAAATAAGCATTTTCAAGTTTTATTGCTTTTTCATGGTTATTTGCCAAATTCTGTGAGTTTGTGTATTTTGAAAACGGTTGTGACTTCCATGAACGCTTTGATAAATATAATGTTTTCAACACCCATCTAGCTTATATTGACCATCTAGACTTCAAAACGAATAGTGGTTTTGCAAAAATGAAAACTACCTAAAAGTGTCTAAAATCGAGTGAAAATTACGAAATAAGCATTTTCAAGTTTTGTTACTTTTTCATGGTTATTTGCCAAATTTTGTGAGTTTGTGTATTTTGAAAATGCTTGTGACTTCGATGAACGCTTTGATAAATATAATGTTTTCAACACCCATCTAGCTTATATTGACCATCTAGACTTCAAAACGAATAGTGGTTTTGCAAAAATGAAAACTACCTAAAAGTGTCTAAAATCTACTGGAAATCACGAAATAAGCATTTTCAAGTTTTGTTGCTTTTTCATGGTTACTTGCCAAATTTTGTGAGTTTGTGTATTTTGAAAACGGTTGTGACTTCCATGAACGCTTTGATAAATATAATGTTTTCAACACCCATCTAGCTTATATTGACCATCTAGACTTCAAAACGAATAGTGGTTTTGCAAAAATGAAAACTACCTAAAAGTGTCTAAAATCGACTGGAAATCACTAAATAAGCATTTTCAAGTTTTGTTGCTTTTTCATGGTTATTTGTCAAATTTTGTGAGTTTGTGTATTTTGAAAACGGTTGTGACTTCCATGAACGCTTTGATAAATATGTTTTCAACACCCATCTAGCTTATATTGACCATCTAGACTTCAAAACGAATAGTGGTTTTGCAAAAATGAAAACTACCTAAAAGTGTCTAAAATCGACTGGAAATCAAGAAATAAGCATTTTCAAGTTTTGTTGCTTTTTCATGGTTATTTGCCAAATTTTGTGAGTTTGTGTATTTTGAAAACGGTTGTGACTTCGATGAACGCTTTGATAAATATAATGTTTTCAACACCCATCTAGCTTATATTGACCATCTAGACTTCAAAACGAATAGTGGTTTTGCAAAAATGAAAACTACCTAAAAGTGTCTAAAATCGAGTGCAAATTACGAAATAAGCATTATCAAGTTTTGTTGCTTTTTCATGGTTATTTGCCAAATTTTGTGAGTTTGTGTATTTTGAAAACGCTTGTGGCTTCGATGAACGCTTTGATAAATATAATGTTTTCAACACCCATCTAGCTTTTATATTGACCATCTAGACTTCAAAATGAAAACTACCTAAAAGTGTCTAAAATCGACTGATAATTACGAAATAGCCATTTTCAAGTTTTGTTGCATTTTCATGGTTATTTGCCCAATTTTGTGAGTATGTGTATTTTGAAAACGGTTGTGACTTCGATGAACACTTTGATAAATATAATGTTTTCAACACCCATCTAACTTATATTGACCATCTAGACTTCAAAACGAATTGTGGTTTTGCAAAAATGAAAACTACCTAAAAGTGTCTAAAATCGACTGGAAATCACGAAATAAGCATTTTCAAGTTTTGTTGCTTTTTCATGGTTATTTGCCAAATTTTGTTTGTGTATTTTGAAAACGGTTGTGACTTCCATGAACACTTTGATAAATATAATGTTTTCAACACCCATCTAGCTTATATTGACCATCTAGACTTCAAATCGAATAGTGGTTTTGCAAAAATGAAAACTACCTAAAAGTGTCTAAAATCGACTGGAAATTACGAAATAAGCATTTTCAAGTTTTGTTGCTTTTTCATGGTTATTTGCCAAATTTTGTGAGTTTGTGTATTTTGAAAACGCTTGTGACTTCGATGAACGCTTTGATAAATATAATGTTTTCAACACCCATCTAGCTTATATTGACCATCTAGACTTCAAAATGAAAACTACCTAAAATCGACTGGAAATCACTAAATAAGCATTTTCAAGTTTTGTTGCTTTTTCATGGTTAATTGCCCAATTTTGTGAGTATGTGTATTTTGAAAACGGTTGTGACTTCGATGAACACTTTGATAAATATAATGTTTTCAACACCCATCTAACTTATATTGACCATCTAGACTTCAAAACGAATTGTGGTTTTGCAAAAATGAAAACTACCTAAAAGTGTCTAAAATCGACTGGAAATCACGAAATAAGCATTTTCAAGTTTTGTTGCTTTTTCATGGTTATTTGCCAAATTCTGTGAGTTTGTGTATTTTGAAAACGGTTGTGACTTCCATGAACACTTTGATAAATATAATGTTTTCAACACCCATCTAGCTTATATTGACCATCTAGACTTCAAAATGAAAACTACCTAAAATCGACTGGAAATCACTAAATAAGCATTTTCAAGTTTTGTTGCTTTTTCATGGTTAATTGCCCAATTTTGTGAGTATGTGTATTTTGAAAACGGTTGTGACTTCGATGAACACTTTGATAAATATAATGTTTTCAACACCCATCTAACTTATATTGACCATCTAGACTTCAAAACGAATTGTGGTTTTGCAAAAATGAAAACTACCTAAAAGTGTCTAAAATCGACTGGAAATCACGAAATAAGCATTTTCAAGTTTTGTTGCTTTTTCATGGTTATTTGCCAAATTCTGTGAGTTTGTATATTTTGAAAACGGTTGTGACTTCCATGAACGCTTTGATAAATATAATGTTTTCAACACCCATCTAGCTTATATTGACCATCTAGACTTCAAAACGAATAGTGGTTTTGCAAAAATGAAAACTACCTAAAAGTGTCTAAAATCGAGTGAAAATTACGAAATAAGCATTTTCAAGTTTTGTTACTTTTTCATGGTTATTTGCCAAATTTTGTGAGTTTGTGTATTTTGAAAATGCTTGTGACTTCCATGAACGCTTTGATAAATATAATGTTTTCAACACCCATCTAGCTTATATTGACCATCTAGACTTCAAAACGAATAGTGGTTTTGCAAAAATGAAAACTACCTAAAAGTGTCTAAAATCGACTGGAAATCACGAAATAAGCATTTTCAAGTTTTGTTGCTTTTTCATGGTTACTTGCCAAATTTTGTGAGTTTGTGTATTTTGAAAACGGTTGTGACTTCCATGAACGCTTTGATAAATATAATGTTTTCAACACCCATCTAGCTTATATTGACCATCTAGACTTCAAAACGAATAGTGGTTTTGCAAAAATGAAAACTACCTAAAAGTGTCTAAAATCGACTGGAAATCACTAAATAAGCATTTTCAAGTTTTGTTGCTTTTTCATGGTTATTTGTCAAATTTTGTGAGTTTGTGTATTTTGAAAACGGTTGTGACTTCCATGAACGCTTTGATAAATATGTTTTCAACACCCATCTAGCTTATATTGACCATCTAGACTTCAAAACGAATAGTGGTTTTGCAAAAATGAAAACTACCTAAAAGTGTCTAAAATCGACTGGAAATCAAGAAATAAGCATTTTCAAGTTTTGTTGCTTTTTCATGGTTATTTGCCAAATTGTGTGAGTTTGTGTATTTTGAAAACGGTTGTGACTTCGATGAACGCTTTGATAAATATAATGTTTTCAACACCCATCTAGCTTTTATATTGACCATCTAGACTTCAAAATGAAAACTACCTAAAATCGACTGATAATTACGAAATAGCCATTTTCAAGTTTTGTTGCATTTTCATGGTTATTTGCCCAATTTTGTGAGTATGTGTATTTTGAAAACGGTTGTGACTTCGATGAACACTTTGATAAATATAATGTTTTCAACACCCATCTAACTTATATTGACCATCTAGACTTCAAAACGAATTGTGGTTTTGCAAAAATGAAAACTACCTAAAAGTGTCTAAAATCGACTGGAAATCACGAAATAAGCATTTTCAAGTTTTGTTGCTTTTTCATGGTTATTTGCCAAATTTTGTGAGTTTGTGTATTTTGAAAACGGTTGTGACTTCGATGAACGCTTTGATAAATATAATGTTTTCAACACCCATCTAGCTTATATTGACCATCTAGACTTCAAAATGAAAACTACCTAAAATCGACTGGAAATCACTAAATAAGCATTTTCAAGTTTTGTTGCTTTTTCATGGTTAATTGCCCAATTTTGTGAGTATGTGTATTTTGAAAACGGTTGTGACTTCGATGAACACTTTGATAAATATAATGTTTTCAACACCCATCTAACTTATATTGACCATCTAGACTTCAAAACGAATTGTGGTTTTGCAAAAATGAAAACTACCTAAAAGTGTCTAAAATCGAGTGCAAATTACGAAATAAGCATTATCAAGTTTTGTTGCTTTTTCATGGTTATTTGCCAAATTTTGTGAGTTTGTGTATTTTGAAAACGCTTGTGGCTTCGATGAACGCTTTGATAAATATAATGTTTTCAACACCCATCTAGCTTTTATATTGACCATCTAGACTTCAAAATGAAAACTACCTAAAATCGACTGATAATTACGAAATAGCCATTTTCAAGTTTTGTTGCATTTTCATGGTTATTTGCCCAATTTTGTGAGTATGTGTATTTTGAAAACGGTTGTGACTTCGATGAACACTTTGATAAATATAATGTTTTCAACACCCATCTAACTTATATTGACCATCTAGACTTCAAAACGAATTGTGGTTTTGCAAAAATGAAAACTACCTAAAAGTGTCTAAAATCGACTGGAAATCACGAAATAAGCATTTTCAAGTTTTGTTGCTTTTTCATGGTTATTTGCCAAATTCTGTGAGTTTGTGTATTTTGAAAACGGTTGTGACTTCCATGAACACTTTGATAAATATAATGTTTTCAACACCCATCTAGCTTATATTGACCATCTAGACTTCAAAATGAAAACTACCTAAAATCGACTGGAAATCACTAAATAAGCATTTTCAAGTTTTGTTGCTTTTTCATGGTTAATTGCCCAATTTTGTGAGTATGTGTATTTTGAAAACGGTTGTGACTTCGATGAACACTTTGATAAATATAATGTTTTCAACACCCATCTAACTTATATTGACCATCTAGATTTCAAAACGAATTGTGGTTTTGCAAAAATGAAAACTACCTAAAAGTGTCTAAAATCGACTGGAAATCACGAAATAAGCATTTTCAAGTTTTGTTGCTTTTTCATGGTTATTTGCCAAATTCTGTGAGTTTGTATATTTTGAAAACGGTTGTGACTTCCATGAACGCTTTGATAAATATAATGTTTTCAACACCCATCTAGCTTATATTGACCATCTAGACTTCAAAACGAATAGTGGTTTTGCAAAAATGAAAACTACCTAAAAGTGTCTAAAATCGAGTGAAAATTACGAAATAAGCATTTTCAAGTTTTGTTACTTTTTCATGGTTATTTGCCAAATTTTGTGAGTTTGTGTATTTTGAAAATGCTTGTGACTTCCATGAACGCTTTGATAAATATAATGTTTTCAACACCCATCTAGCTTATATTGACCATCTAGACTTCAAAACGAATAGTGGTTTTGCAAAAATGAAAACTACCTAAAAGTGTCTAAAATCGACTGGAAATCACGAAATAAGCATTTTCAAGTTTTGTTGCTTTTTCATGGTTACTTGCCAAATTTTGTGAGTTTGTGTATTTTGAAAACGGTTGTGACTTCCATGAACGCTTTGATAAATATAATGTTTTCAACACCCATCTAGCTTATATTGACCATCTAGACTTCAAAACGAATAGTGGTTTTGCAAAAATGAAAACTACCTAAAAGTGTCTAAAATCGACTGGAAATCACTAAATAAGCATTTTCAAGTTTTGTTGCTTTTTCATGGTTATTTGTCAAATTTTGTGAGTTTGTGTATTTTGAAAACGGTTGTGACTTCCATGAACGCTTTGATAAATATGTTTTCAACACCCATCTAGCTTATATTGACCATCTAGACTTCAAAACGAATAGTGGTTTTGCAAAAATGAAAACTACCTAAAAGTGTCTAAAATCGACTGGAAATCAAGAAATAAGCATTTTCAAGTTTTGTTGCTTTTTCATGGTTATTTGCCAAATTGTGTGAGTTTGTGTATTTTGAAAACGGTTGTGACTTCGATGAACGCTTTGATAAATATAATGTTTTCAACACCCATCTAGCTTATATTGACCATCTAGACTTCAAAACGAATAGTGGTTTTGCAAAAATGAAAACTACCTAAAAGTGTCTAAAATCGAGTGCAAATTACGAAATAAGCATTATCAAGTTTTGTTGCTTTTTCATGGTTATTTGCCAAATTTTGTGAGTTTGTGTATTTTGAAAACGCTTGTGGCTTCGATGAACGCTTTGATAAATATAATGTTTTCAACACCCATCTAGCTTTTATATTGACCATCTAGACTTCAAAATGAAAACTACCTAAAATCGACTGATAATTACGAAATAGCCATTTTCAAGTTTTGTTGCATTTTCATGGTTATTTGCCCAATTTTGTGAGTATGTGTATTTTGAAAACGGTTGTGACTTCGATGAACACTTTGATAAATATAATGTTTTCAACACCCATCTAACTTATATTGACCATCTAGACTTCAAAACGAATTGTGGTTTTGCAAAAATGAAAACTACCTAAAAGTGTCTAAAATCGACTGGAAATCACGAAATAAGCATTTTCAAGTTTTGTTGCTTTTTCATGGTTATTTGCCAAATTTTGTGAGTTTGTGTATTTTGAAAACGGTTGTGACTTCGATGAACGCTTTGATAAATATAATGTTTTCAACACCCATCTAGCTTATATTGACCATCTAGACTTCAAAATGAAAACTACCTAAAATCGACTGGAAATCACTAAATAAGCATTTTCAAGTTTTGTTGCTTTTTCATGGTTAATTGCCCAATTTTGTGAGTATGTGTATTTTGAAAACGGTTGTGACTTCGATGAACACTTTGATAAATATAATGTTTTCAACACCCATCTAACTTATATTGACCATCTAGACTTCAAAACGAATTGTGGTTTTGCAAAAATGAAAACTACCTAAAAGTGTCTAAAATCGACTGGAAATCACGAAATAAGCATTTTCAAGTTTTGTTGCTTTTTCATGGTTATTTGCCAAATTTTGTGAGTTTGTGTATTTTGAAAACGGTTGTGACTTCCATGAACACTTTGATAAATATAATGTTTTCAACACCCATCTAGCTTATATTGACCATCTAGACTTCAAAACGAATAGTGGTTTTGCAAAAATGAAAACTACCTAAAAGTGTCTAAAATCGAGTGCAAATTACGAAATAAGCATTATCAAGTTTTGTTGCTTTTTCATGGTTATTTGCCAAATTTTGTGAGTTTGTGTATTTTGAAAACGCTTGTGGCTTCGATGAACGCTTTGATAAATATAATGTTTTCAACACCCATCTAGCTTTTATATTGACCATCTAGACTTCAAAATGAAAACTACCTAAAATCGACTGATAATTACGAAATAGCCATTTTCAAGTTTTGTTGCATTTTCATGGTTATTTGCCCAATTTTGTGAGTATGTGTATTTTGAAAACGGTTGTGACTTCGATGAACACTTTGATAAATATAATGTTTTCAACACCCATCTAACTTATATTGACCATCTAGACTTCAAAACGAATTGTGGTTTTGCAAAAATGAAAACTACCTAAAAGTGTCTAAAATCGACTGGAAATCACGAAATAAGCATTTTCAAGTTTTGTTGCTTTTTCATGGTTATTTGCCAAATTTTGTGAGTTTGTGTATTTTGAAAACGGTTGTGACTTCCATGAACACTTTGATAAATATAATGTTTTCAACACCCATCTAGCTTATATTGACCATCTAGACTTCAAAACGAATAGTGGTTTTGCAAAAATGAAAACTGCCTAAAAGTGTCTAAAATCGACTGGAAATCACGAAATAAGCATTTTCAAGTTTTGTTGCTTTTTCATGGTTATTTGCCAAATTTTGTGAGTTTGTGTATTTTGAAAACGCTTGTGACTTCGATGAACGCTTTGATAAATATAATGTTTTCAACACCCATCTAGCTTATATTGACCATCTAGACTTCAAAATGAAAACTACCTAAAAGTGTCTAAAATCGACAGGAAATCACTAAATAAGCATTTTCAAGTTTTGTTGCTTTTTCATGGTTATTTGCCCAATTTTGTAAGTATGTGTATTTTGAAAACGGTTGTGACTTCCATGAACACTTTGATAAATATAATGTTTTCAACACCCATCTAGCTTATATAGACCATCTAGACTTCAAAACGAATAGTGGTTTTGCAAAAATGAAAACTACCTAAAAGTGTCTAAAATCTACTTCAAATTACGAAATAAGCATTTTCAAGTTTTGTTGCTTTTTCATGGTTATTTGCCCAATTTTGTGAGTATGTGTATTTTGAAAACGGTTGTGACTTCGATGAACACTTTGATAAATATAATGTTTTCAACACCCATCTAACTTATATTGACCATCTAGACTTCAAAACGAATTGTGGTTTTGCAAAAATGAAAACTACCTAAAAGTGTCTAAAATCGACTGGAAATCACGAAATAAGCATTTTCAAGTTTTGTTGCTTTTTCATGGTTATTTGCCAAATTTTGTGAGTTTGTGTATTTTGAAAACGGCTGTGACTTCCATGAACGCTTTGATAAATATAATGTTTTCAACACCCATCTAGCTTATATTGACCATCTAGACTTCAAAACGAATAGTGGTTTTGCAAAAATGAAAACTACCTAAAAGTGTCTAAAATCGAGTGAAAATTACGAAATAAGCATTTTCAAGTTTTGTTACTTTTTCATGGTTATTTGCCAAATTTTGTGAGTTTGTGTATTTTGAAAATGCTTGTGACTTCGATGAACGCTTTGATAAATATAATGTTTTCAACACCCATCTAGCTTATATTGACCATCTAGACTTCAAAACGAATAGTGGTTTTGCAAAAATGAAAACTACCTAAAAGTGTCTAAAATCGACTGGAAATCACGAAATAAGCATTTTCAAGTTTTGTTGCTTTTTCATGGTTACTTGCCAAATTTTGTGAGTTTGTGTATTTTGAAAACGGTTGTGACTTCCATGAACGCTTTGATAAATATAATGTTTTCAACACCCATCTAGCTTATATTGACCATCTAGACTTCAAAACGAATAGTGGTTTTGCAAAAATGAAAACTACCTAAAAGTGTCTAAAATCGAC
Source organism: Octopus bimaculoides (assembly GCF_046866305.1). NCBI lineage: Eukaryota > Metazoa > Mollusca > Cephalopoda > Octopoda > Octopodidae > Octopus > Octopus bimaculoides. The sequence continues at coordinate 322,705 of NW_028315303.1, read as the reverse complement.
TGGAAATCACTAAATAAGCATTTTCAAGTTTTGTTGCTTTTTCATGGTTATTTGTCAAATTTTGTGAGTTTGTGTATTTTGAAAACGGTTGTGACTTCCATGAACGCTTTGATAAATATGTTTTCAACACCCATCTAGCTTATATTGACCATCTAGACTTCAAAACGAATAGTGGTTTTGCAAAAATGAAAACTACCTAAAAGTGTCTAAAATCGATTGGAAATCAAGAAATAAGCATTTTCAAGTTTTGTTGCTTTTTCATGGTTATTTGCCAAATTTTGTGAGTTTGTGTATTTTGAAAACGGTTGTGACTTCGATGAACGCTTTGATAAATATAATGTTTTCAACACCCATCTAGCTTATATTGACCATCTAGACTTCAAAACGAATAGTGGTTTTGCAAAAATGAAAACTACCTAAAAGTGTCTAAAATCGAGTGCAAATTACGAAATAAGCATTATCAAGTTTTGTTGCTTTTTCATGGTTATTTGCCAAATTTTGTGAGTTTGTGTATTTTGAAAACGCTTGTGGCTTCGATGAACGCTTTGATAAATATAATGTTTTCAACACCCATCTAGCTTTTATATTGACCATCTAGACTTCAAAATGAAAACTACCTAAAAGTGTCTAAAATCGACTGATAATTACGAAATAGCCATTTTCAAGTTTTGTTGCATTTTCATGGTTATTTGCCCAATTTTGTGAGTATGTGTATTTTGAAAACGGTTGTGACTTCGATGAACACTTTGATAAATATAATGTTTTCAACACCCATCTAACTTATATTGACCATCTAGACTTCAAAACGAATTGTGGTTTTGCAAAAATGAAAACTACCTAAAAGTGTCTAAAATCGACTGGAAATCACGAAATAAGCATTTTCAAGTTTTGTTGCTTTTTCATGGTTATTTGCCAAATTTTGTGAGTTTGTGTATTTTGAAAACGGTTGTGACTTCCATGAACACTTTGATAAATATAATGTTTTCAACACCCATCTAGCTTATATTGACCATCTAGACTTCAAATCGAATAGTGGTTTTGCAAAAATGAAAACTACCTAAAAGTGTCTAAAATCGACTGGAAATTACGAAATAAGCATTTTCAAGTTTTGTTGCATTTTCATGGTTATTTGCCAAATTTTGTGAGTTTGTGTATTTTGAAAACGCTTGTGACTTCGATGAACGCTTTGATAAATATAATGTTTTCAACACCCATCTAGCTTATATTGACCATCTAGACTTCAAAATGAAAACTACCTAAAATCGACTGGAAATCACTAAATAAGCATTTTCAAGTTTTGTTGCTTTTTCATGGTTAATTGCCCAATTTTGTGAGTATGTGTATTTTGAAAACGGTTGTGACTTCGATGAACACTTTGATAAATATAATGTTTTCAACACCCATCTAACTTATATTGACCATCTAGACTTCAAAACGAATTGTGGTTTTGCAAAAATGAAAACTACCTAAAAGTGTCTAAAATCGACTGGAAATCACGAAATAAGCATTTTCAAGTTTTGTTGCTTTTTCATGGTTATTTGCCAAATTTTGTGAGTTTGTGTATTTTGAAAACGGTTGTGACTTCGATGAACGCTTTGATAAATATAATGTTTTCAACACCCATCTAGCTTATATTGACCATCTAGACTTCAAAATGAAAACTACATAAAAGTGTCTAAAATCGACTGGAAATCACGAAATAAGCATTTTCAAGTTTTGTTGCTTTTTCATGGTTATTTGCCAAATTCTGTGAGTTTGTGTATTTTGAAAACGGTTGTGACTTCCATGAACGCTTTGATAAATATAATGTTTTCAACACCCATCTAGCTTATATTGACCATCTAGACTTCAAAACGAATAGTGGTTTTGCAAAAATGAAAACTACCTAAAAGTGTCTAAAATCGACTGGAAATCACGAAATAAGCATTTTCAAGTTGTGTTGCTTTTTCATGGTTACTTGCCAAATTTTGTGAGTTTGTGTATTTTGAAAACGGTTGTGACTTCCATGAACGCTTTGATAAATATAATGTTTTCAACACCCATCTAGCTTATATTGACCATCTAGACTTCAAAACGAATAGTGGTTTTGCAAAAATGAAAACTACCTAAAAGTGTCTAAAATCGACTGGAAATCAAGAAATAAGCATTTTCAAGTTTTGTTGCTTTTTCATGGTTATTTGCCAAATTGTGTGAGTTTGTGTATTTTGAAAACGGTTGTGACTTCGATGAACGCTTTGATAAATATAATGTTTTCAACACCCATCTAGCTTATATTGACCATCTAGACTTCAAAACGAATAGTGGTTTTGCAAAAATGAAAACTACCTAAAAGTGTCTAAAATCGAGTGCAAATTACGAAATAAGCATTATCAAGTTTTGTTGCTTTTTCATGGTTATTTGCCAAATTTTGTGAGTTTGTGTATTTTGAAAACGCTTGTGGCTTCGATGAACGCTTTGATAAATATAATGTTTTCAACACCCATCTAGCTTATATTGACCATCTAGACTTCAAAACGAATTGTGGTTTTGCAAAAATGAAAACTACCTAAAAGTGTCTAAAATCGACTGGAAATCACGAAATAAGCATTTTCAAGTTTTGTTGCTTTTTCATGGTTATTTGCCAAATTTTGTGAGTTTGTGTATTTTGAAAACGGTTGTGACTTCCATGAACACTTTGATAAATATAATGTTTTCAACACCCATCTAACTTATATTGACCATCTAGACTTCAAAACGAATTGTGGTTTTGCAAAAATGAAAACTACCTAAAAGTGTCTAAAATCGACTGGAAATCACGAAATAAGCATTTTCAAGTTTTGTTGCTTTTTCATGGTTATTTGCCAAATTTTGTGAGTTTGTGTATTTTGAAAACGGTTGTGACTTCCATGAACACTTTGATAAATATAATGTTTTCAACACCCATCTAGCTTATATTGACCATCTAGACTTCAAATCGAATAGTGGTTTTGCAAAAATGAAAACTACCTAAAAGTGTCTAAAATCGACTGGAAATTACGAAATAAGCATTTTCAAGTTTTGTTGCTTTTTCATGGTTATTTGCCAAATTTTGTGAGTTTGTGTATTTTGAAAACGCTTGTGACTTCGATGAACGCTTTGATAAATATAATGTTTTCAACACCCATCTAGCTTATATTGACCATCTAGACTTCAAAATGAAAACTACCTAAAATCGACTGGAAATCACTGAATAAGCATTTTCAAGTTTTGTTGCTTTTTCATGGTTAATTGCCCAATTTTGTGAGTATGTGTATTTTGAAAACGGTTGTGACTTCGATGAACACTTTGATAAATATAATGTTTTCAACACCCATCTAACTTATATTGACCATCTAGACTTCAAAACGAATTGTGGTTTTGCAAAAATGAAAACTACCTAAAAGTGTCTAAAATCGACTGGAAATCACGAAATAAACATTTTCAAGTTTTGTTGCTTTTTCATGGTTATTTGCCAAATTTTGTGAGTTTGTGTATTTTGAAAACGGTTGTGACTTCCATGAACACTTTGATAAATATAATGTTTTCAACACCCATCTAGCTTATATTGACCATCTAGACTTCAAAACGAATAGTGGTTTTGCAAAAATGAAAACTACCTAAAAGTGTCTAAAATCGACTGGAAATTACGAAATAAGCATTTTCAAGTTTTGTTGCTTTTTCATGGTTATTTGCCAAATTTTGTGAGTTTGTGTATTTTGAAAACGCTTGTGACTTCGATGAACGCTTTGATAAATATAATGTTTTCAACACCCATCTAGCTTATATTGACCATCTAGACTTCAAAATGAAAACTACCTAAAAGTGTCTAAAATCGACTGGAAATCACTAAATAAGCATTTTCAAGTTTTGTTGCTTTTTCATGGTTATTTGCCCAATTTTGTGAGTATGTGTATTTTGAAAACGGTTGTGACTTCGATGAACACTTTGATAAATATAATGTTTTCAACACCCATCTAGCTTATATTGACCATCTAGACTTCAAAATGAAAACTACCTAAAAGTGTCTAAAATAGAGTGGAAATAACGAAATTAGCATTTTCAAGTTTTGTTGCTTTTTCACGGTTATTTGCCCAATTTCGTGAGTTTGTGTATTTTGAAAACGGTTGTGACTTCGATGAACGCTTTGATAAATATAATGATTTCGACACCCATCTAGCTTATATTAACCATCTAGACTTCAAAACGAATAGTGGTTTTGCAAAAATGAAAACTATCTAAAAGTGTCTAAAATCGACTGGAAATCACGAAATAAGCATATTCAAGTTTTGTTGCTTCTTCATGGTTATTTGCCAAATTTTGTGAGTTTGTGTATTTTGAAAACGGTTGTGACTTCGATGAACGCTTTGATAAATATAATGATTTCGACACCCATCTAGCTTATATTGACCATCTAGACTTCAAAATGAAAACTACCTAAAAGTGTCTAAAATCGAGTGGAAATAACGAAATTAGCATTTTCAAGTTTTGTTGCTTTTTCATGGTTATTTACCAAATTTCGAGAGTTTGTGTATTTTGAAAACGGTTGTGACTTCGATGAACGCTTTGATAAATATAATGATTTCGACACCCATCTAGCTTATATTAACCATCTAGACTTCAAAACGAATAGTGGTTTTGCAAAAATGAAAACTACCTAAAAGTGTCTAAAATCGACTGGAAATCACGAAATAAGCATTTTCAAGTTTTGTTGCTTTTTCACGGTTATTTGCCAAATTTTGTGAGTTTGTGTATTTTGAAAACGGTTGTGACTTCGATGAACGCTTTGATAAATATAATGATTTCGACACCCATCTAGCTTATATTAACCATCTAGACTTCAAAACGAATAGTGGTTTTGCAAAAATGAAAACTACCTAAAAGTGTCTAAAATCGACTGGAAATCACGAAATAAGCATATTCAAGTTTTGTTGCTTTTTCATGGTTATTTGCCAAATTTTGTGAGTTTGTGTATTTTGAAAACGGTTGTGATTTCGATGAAGGCTTTGATAAATACAATGATTTCGACACCCATCTAGCTTATATTAACCATCTAGACTTCAAAACGAATAGTGGTTTTCCAAAATGAAAACTACCTAAAAGTGTCTAAAATCGAGTGGAAATCACGAAATAAGCATTTTCAAGTTTTGTTGCTTTTTCATGGTTATTTGCCATATTTTGTGAGTTTGTGTATTTTGAAAACGGTTGTGACTTCGATGAACACTTTGATAAATATAATGTTTTCAACACCCATCTAGCTTATATTGACCATCTAGACTTCAAAATGAAAACTACCTAAAAGTGTCTAAAATCGACTGGAAATCACGAAATAAGCATTTTCAAGTTTTGTTGCTTTTTCATGGTTATTTGCGAAATTTTGTGAGTTTGTGTATTTTGAAAACGGTTGTGACTTCGATGAACGCTTTGATAAATATAATGTTTTCAACACCCATCTAGCTTATATTGACCATCTAGACTTCAAAACGAATAGTGGTTTTGCAAAAATGAAAACTACCTAAAAGTGTCTAAAATCGAGTGCAAATTACGAAATAAGCATTATCAAGTTTTGTTGCTTTTTCATGGTTATTTGCCAAATTTTGTGAGTTTGTGTATTTTGAAAACGCTTGTGGCTTCGATGAACGCTTTGATAAATATAATGTTTTCAACACCCATCTAGCTTTTATATTGACCATCTAGACTTCAAAATGAAAACTACCTAAAAGTGTCTAAAATCGACTGATAATTACGAAATAGCCATTTTCAAGTTTTGTTGCATTTTCATGGTTATTTGCCCAATTTTGTGAGTATGTGTATTTTGAAAACGGTTGTGACTTCGATGAACACTTTGATAAATATAATGTTTTCAACACCCATCTAACATATTGACCATCTAGACTTCAAAACGAATTGTGGTTTTGCAAAAATGAAAACTACCTAAAAGTGTCTAAAATCGACTGGAAATCACTAAATAAGCATTTTCAAGTTTTGTTGCTTTTTCATGGTTATTTGCCAAATTTTGTGAGTATGTGTATTTTGAAAACGGTTGTGACTTCGATGAACACTTTGATAAATATAATGTTTTCAACACCCATCTAGCTTATATTGACCATCTAGACTTCAAAATGAAAACTACCTAAAAGTGTCTAAAATCGAGTGGAAATAACGAAATTAGCATTTTCAAGTTTTGTTGCTTTTTCACGGTTATTTGCCCAATTTCGTGAGTTTGTGTATTTTGAAAACGGTTGTGACTTCGATGAACGCTTTGATAAATATAATGATTTCGACACCCATCTAGCTTATATTAACCATCTAGACTTCAAAACGAATAGTGGTTTTGCAAAAATGAAAACTATCTAAAAGTGTCTAAAATCGACTGGAAATCACGAAATAAGCATATTCAAGTTTTGTTGCTTCTTCATGGTTATTTGCCAAATTTTGTGAGTTTGTGTATTTTGAAAACGGTTGTGACTTCGATGAACGCTTTGATAAATATAATGATTTCGACACCCATCTAGCTTATATTGACCATCTAGACTTCAAAATGAAAACTACCTAAAAGTGTCTAAAATCGAGTGGAAATAACGAAATTAGCATTTTCAAGTTTTGTTGCTTTTTCATGGTTATTTGCCAAATTTCGAGAGTTTGTGTATTTTGAAAACGGTTGTGACTTCGATGAACGCTTTGATAAATATAATGATTTCGACACCCATCTAGCTTATATTAACCATCTAGACTTCAAAACGAATAGTGGTTTTGCAAAAATGAAAACTACCTAAAAGTGTCTAAAATCGACTGGAAATCACGAAATAAGCATTTTCAAGTTTTGTTGCTTTTTCACGGTTATTTGCCAAATTTTGTGAGTTTGTGTATTTTGAAAACGGTTGTGACTTCGATGAACGCTTTGATAAATATAATGATTTCGACACCCATCTAGCTTATATTAACCATCTAGACTTCAAAACGAATAGTGGTTTTGCAAAAATGAAAACTACCTAAAAGTGTCTAAAATCGACTGGAAATCACGAAATAAGCATATTCAAGTTTTGTTGCTTTTTCATGGTTATTTGCCCAATTTTGTGAGTATGTGTATTTTGAAAACGGTTGTGACTTCGATGAACACTTTGATAAATATAATGTTTTCAACACCCATCTAGCTTATATTGACCATCTAGACTTCAAAATGAAAACTACCTAAAAGTGTCTAAAATCGAGTGGAAATAACGAAATTAGCATTTTCAAGTTTTGTTGCTTTTTCACGGTTATTTGCCCAATTTCGTGAGTTTGTGTATTTTGAAAACGGTTGTGACTTCGATGAACGCTTTGATAAATATAATGATTTCGACACCCATCTAGCTTATATTAACCATCTAGACTTCAAAACGAATAGTGGTTTTGCAAAAATGAAAACTATCTAAAAGTGTCTAAAATCGACTGGAAATCACGAAATAAGCATATTCAAGTTTTGTTGCTTCTTCATGGTTATTTGCCAAATTTTGTGAGTTTGTGTATTTTGAAAACGGTTGTGACTTCGATGAACGCTTTGATAAATATAATGATTTCGACACCCATCTAGCTTATATTGACCATCTAGACTTCAAAATGAAAACTACCTAAAAGTGTCTAAAATCGAGTGGAAATAACGAAATAAGCATTTTCAAGTTTTGTTGCTTTTTCATGGTTATTTGCGAAATTTTGTGAGTTTGTGTATTTTGAAAACGGTTGTGACTTCGATGAACGCTTTGATAAATATAATGTTTTCAACACCCATCTAGCTTATATTGACCATCTAGACTTCAAAACGAATAGTGGTTTTGCAAAAATGAAAACTACCTAAAAGTGTCTAAAATCGAGTGCAAATTACGAAATAAGCATTATCAAGTTTTGTTGCTTTTTCATGGTTATTTGCCAAATTTTGTGAGTTTGTGTATTTTGAAAACGCTTGTGGCTTCGATGAACGCTTTGATAAATATAATGTTTTCAACACCCATCTAGCTTTTATATTGACCATCTAGACTTCAAAATGAAAACTACCTAAAAGTGTCTAAAATCGACTGATAATTACGAAATAGCCATTTTCAAGTTTTGTTGCATTTTCATGGTTATTTGCCCAATTTTGTGAGTATGTGTATTTTGAAAACGGTTGTGACTTCGATGAACACTTTGATAAATATAATGTTTTCAACACCCATCTAACATATTGACCATCTAGACTTCAAAACGAATTGTGGTTTTGCAAAAATGAAAACTACCTAAAAGTGTCTAAAATCGACTGGAAATCACGAAATAAGCATTTTCAAGTTTTGTTGCTTATTCATGGTTATTTGCGAAATTTTGTGAGTTTGTGTATTCTGAAAACGGTTGTGACTTCGATGAACGCTTTGATAAATATAATGTTTTCAACACCCATCTAGCTTATATTAACCATCTAGACTTCAAAACGAATAGTGGTTTTTCAAAAATGAAAATTACCTAAAAGCGTCTAAAATCGACTGGAAATCACGAAATAAGCACATTCAAGTTTTGTTGCTTATTCATGGTTATTTGCGAAATTTTGTGAGTTTGTGTATTTTGAAAACGGTTGTGACTTCGATGAACGCTTTGATAAATATAATGTTTTCAACACCCATCTAGCTTATATTAACCATCTAGACTTCAAAACGAATAGTGGTTTTGCAAAAATGAAAACTACCTAAAAGTGTCTAAAATCGAGGGGAAATCACGAAGTAAGCATATTCAAGTTTTGTTGCTCTTTCATGCTTATTTGCGAAATTTTGTGAGTTTGTGTATTTTGAAAACGGTTGTGACTTCGATGAACGCTTTGATAAATATAATGTTTTCAACACCCATCTAGCTTATATTAACCATCTAGACTTCAAAACGAATAGTGGTTTTGCAAAAATGAAAACTACCTAAAAGTGTCTAAAATCGAGGGGAAATCACGAAGTAAGCATATTCAAGTTTTGTTGCTCTTTCATGCTTATTTGCGAAATTTTGTGAGTTTGTGTATTTTGAAAACGGTTGTGACTTCGATGAACGCTTTGATAAATATAATGTTTTCAACACCCATCTAGCTTATATTAACCATCTAGACTTCAAAACGAATAGTGGTTTTTCAAAAATGAAAATTACCTAAAAGCGTCTAAAATCGACTGGAAATCACGAAATAAGCACTTTCAAGTTTTGTTGCTTATTCATGGTTATTTGCGAAATTTTGTGAGTTTGTGTATTTTGAAAACGGTTGTGACTTCGATGAACGCTTTGATAAATATAATGTTTTCAACACCCATCTAGCTTATATTAACCATCTTGACTTCAAAACAAATAGTGGTTTTGCAAAAATGAAAACTACCTAAAAGTGTCTAAAATCGAATGGAAATCACGAACTAAGCATTTTCAAGTTTTGTTGCTTTTTCATGGTTATTTGCGAAATTTTGTGAGTTTGTGTATTTTGAAAACGGTTGTGACTTCGATGAACGCTTTGATAAATATAATGTTTTCAACACCCATCTAGCTTATATTAACCATCTAGACTTCAAAACGAATAGTGGTTTTTCAAAAATGAAAATTTCCTAAAAGCGTCTAAAATCGACTGGAAATCACGAAATAAGCACATTCAAGTTTTGTTGCTTATTCATGGTTATTTGCGAAATTTTGTGAGTTTGTGTATTCTGAAAACGGTTGTGACTTCGATGAACGCTTTGATAAATATAATGTTTTCAACACCCATCTAGCTTATATTATCCATCTAGACTTTAAAACGAATAGTGGTTTTGCAAAAATGAAAACTACCTAAAAGTGTCTAAAATCGACTGGAAATCACGAAATAAGCATTTTCAAGTTTCGTTGCTTTTTCATGGTTATTTGCGAAATTTTGTGAGTTTGTGTATTTTGAAAACGGTTGTGACTTCGATGAACGCTTTGATAAATATAATGTTTTCAACACCCATCTAGCTTATATTAACCATCTAGACTTCAAAACGAATAGTGGTTTTGCAAAAATGAAAACTACCTAAAAGTGTCTAAAATCGAGGGGAAATCACGAAGTAAGCATATTCAAGTTTTGTTGCTCTTTCATGCTTATTTGCGAAATTTTGTGAGTTTGTGTATTTTGAAAACGGTTGTGACTTCGATGAACGCTTTGATAAATATAATGTCTTCAACACCCATCTAGCTTATATTAACCATCTAGACTTCAAAACGAATAGTGGTTTTTCAAAAATGAAAATTACCTAAAAGCGTCTAAAATCGACTGGAAATCACGAAATAAGCACTTTCAAGTTTTGTTGCTTATTCATGGTTATTTGCGAAATTTTGTGAGTTTGTGTATTTTGAAAACGGTTGTGACTTCGATGAACGCTTTGATAAATATAATGTTTTCAACACCCATCTAGCTTATATTGACCATCTAGACTTCAAAACGAATAGTGGTTTTGCAAAAATGAAAACTACCTAAAAGTGTCTAAAATCGAGTGCAAATTACGAAATAAGCATTATCAAGTTTTGTTGCTTTTTCATGGTTATTTGCCAAATTTTGTGAGTTTGTGTATTTTGAAAACGCTTGTGGCTTCGATGAACGCTTTGATAAATATAATGTTTTCAACACCCATCTAGCTTTTATATTGACCATCTAGACTTCAAAATGAAAACTACCTAAAAGTGTCTAAAATCGACTGATAATTACGAAATAGCCATTTTCAAGTTTTGTTGCATTTTCATGGTTATTTGCCCAATTTTGTGAGTATGTGTATTTTGAAAACGGTTGTGACTTCGATGAACACTTTGATAAATATAATGTTTTCAACACCCATCTAACATATTGACCATCTAGACTTCAAAACGAATTGTGGTTTTGCAAAAATGAAAACTACCTAAAAGTGTCTAAAATCGACTGGAAATCACGAAATAAGCATTTTCAAGTTTTGTTGCTTATTCATGGTTATTTGCGAAATTTTGTGAGTTTGTGTATTCTGAAAACGGTTGTGACTTCGATGAACGCTTTGATAAATATAATGTTTTCAACACCCATCTAGCTTATATTAACCATCTAGACTTCAAAACGAATAGTGGTTTTTCAAAAATGAAAATTACCTAAAAGCGTCTAAAATCGACTGGAAATCACGAAATAAGCACATTCAAGTTTTGTTGCTTATTCATGGTTATTTGCGAAATTTTGTGAGTTTGTGTATTTTGAAAACGGTTGTGACTTCGATGAACGCTTTGATAAATATAATGTTTTCAACACCCATCTAGCTTATATTAACCATCTAGACTTCAAAACGAATAGTGGTTTTTCAAAAATGAAAATTTCCTAAAAGCGTCTAAAATCGACTGGAAATCACGAAATAAGCACATTCAAGTTTTGTTGCTTATTCATGGTTATTTGCGAAATTTTGTGAGTTTGTGTATTCTGAAAACGGTTGTGACTTCGATGAACGCTTTGATAAATATAATGTTTTCAACACCCATCTAGCTTATATTATCCATCTAGACTTTAAAACGAATAGTGGTTTTGCAAAAATGAAAACTACCTAAAAGTGTCTAAAATCGACTGGAAATCACGAAATAAGCATTTTCAAGTTTCGTTGCTTTTTCATGGTTATTTGCGAAATTTTGTGAGTTTGTGTATTTTGAAAACGGTTGTGACTTCGATGAACGCTTTGATAAATATAATGTTTTCAACACCCATCTAGCTTATATTAACCATCTAGACTTCAAAACGAATAGTGGTTTTGCAAAAATGAAAACTACCTAAAAGTGTCTAAAATCGAGGGGAAATCACGAAGTAAGCATATTCAAGTTTTGTTGCTCTTTCATGCTTATTTGCGAAATTTTGTGAGTTTGTGTATTTTGAAAACGGTTGTGACTTCGATGAACGCTTTGATAAATATAATGTTTTCAACACCCATCTAGCTTATATTAACCATCTAGACTTCAAAACGAATAGTGGTTTTTCAAAAATGAAAATTACCTAAAAGCGTCTAAAATCGACTGGAAATCACGAAATAAGCACTTTCAAGTTTTGTTGCTTATTCATGGTTATTTGCGAAATTTTGTGAGTTTGTGTATTTTGAAAACGGTTGTGACTTCGATGAACGCTTTGATAAATATAATGTTTTCAACACCCATCTAGCTTATATTGACCATCTAGACTTCAAAACGAATAGTGGTTTTGCAAAAATGAAAACTACCTAAAAGTGTCTAAAATCGAGTGCAAATTACGAAATAAGCATTATCAAGTTTTGTTGCTTTTTCATGGTTATTTGCCAAATTTTGTGAGTTTGTGTATTTTGAAAACGCTTGTGGCTTCGATGAACGCTTTGATAAATATAATGTTTTCAACACCCATCTAGCTTTTATATTGACCATCTAGACTTCAAAATGAAAACTACCTAAAAGTGTCTAAAATCGACTGATAATTACGAAATAGCCATTTTCAAGTTTTGTTGCATTTTCATGGTTATTTGCCCAATTTTGTGAGTATGTGTATTTTGAAAACGGTTGTGACTTCGATGAACACTTTGATAAATATAATGTTTTCAACACCCATCTAACATATTGACCATCTAGACTTCAAAACGAATTGTGGTTTTGCAAAAATGAAAACTACCTAAAAGTGTCTAAAATCGACTGGAAATCACGAAATAAGCATTTTCAAGTTTTGTTGCTTATTCATGGTTATTTGCGAAATTTTGTGAGTTTGTGTATTCTGAAAACGGTTGTGACTTCGATGAACGCTTTGATAAATATAATGTTTTCAACACCCATCTAGCTTATATTAACCATCTAGACTTCAAAACGAATAGTGGTTTTTCAAAAATGAAAATTACCTAAAAGCGTCTAAAATCGACTGGAAATCACGAAATAAGCACATTCAAGTTTTGTTGCTTATTCATGGTTATTTGCGAAATTTTGTGAGTTTGTGTATTTTGAAAACGGTTGTGACTTCGATGAACGCTTTGATAAATATAATGTTTTCAACACCCATCTAGCTTATATTAACCATCTAGACTTCAAAACGAATAGTGGTTTTGCAAAAATGAAAATTTCCTAAAAGCGTCTAAAATCGACTGGAAATCACGAAATAAGCATATTCAAGTTTTGTTGTTTTTTTCATGGTTATTTGCGAAATTTTGTGAGTTTGTTTTTTTGAAAACGGTTGTGACTTCGATGAACGCTTTGATAAATATAATGTTTTCAACACCCATCTAGCTTATATTAACCATCTAGACTTCAAAACGAATAGTGGTTTTGCAAAAATGAAAACTACCTAAAAGTGTCTAAAATCGACTGGAAATCACGAAATAAGCATTTTCAAGTTTCGTTGCTTATTCATGGTTATTTGCGAAATTTTGTGAGTTTGTGTATTCTGAAAACGGTTGTGACTTCGATGAACGCTTTGATAAATATAATGTTTTCAACACCCATCTAGCTTATATTAACCATCTAGACTTCAAAACGAATAGTGGTTTTGCAAAAATGAAAACTACCTAAAAGTGTCTAAAATCGACTGGAAATCACGAAATAAGCATTTTCAAGTTTCGTTGCTTTTTCATGGTTATTTGCGAAATTTTGTGAGTTTGTGTATTTTGAAAACGGTTGTGACTTCGATGAACGCTTTGATAAATATAATGTTTTCAACACCCATCTAGCTTATATTAACCATCTAGACTTCAAAACGAATAGTGGTTTTGCAAAAATGAAAACTACCTAAAAGTGTCTAAAATCGAGGGGAAATCACGAAGTAAGCATATTCAAGTTTTGTTGCTCTTTCATGCTTATTTGCGAAATTTTGTGAGTTTGTGTATTTTGAAAACGGTTGTGACTTCGATGAACGCTTTGATAAATATAATGTTTTCAACACCCATCTAGCTTATATTAACCATCTAGACTTCAAAACGAATAGTGGTTTTTCAAAAATGAAAATTACCTAAAAGCGTCTAAAATCGACTGGAAATCACGAAATAAGCACTTTCAAGTTTTGTTGCTTATTCATGGTTATTTGCGAAATTTTGTGAGTTTGTGTATTTTGAAAACGGTTGTGACTTCGATGAACGCTTTGATAAATATAATGTTTTCAACACCCATCTAGCTTATATTAACCATCTTGACTTCAAAACAAATAGTGGTTTTGCAAAAATGAAAACTACCTAAAAGTGTCTAAAATCGAATGGAAATCACGAACTAAGCATTTTCAAGTTTTGTTGCTTTTTCATGGTTATTTGCGAAATTTTGTGAGTTTGTGTATTTTGAAAACGGTTGTGACTTCGATGAACGCTTTGATAAATATAATGTTTTCAACACCCATCTAGCTTATATTAACCATCTAGACTTCAAAACGAATAGTGGTTTTTCAAAAATGAAAATTTCCTAAAAGCGTCTAAAATCGACTGGAAATCACGAAATAAGCACATTCAAGTTTTGTTGCTTATTCATGGTTATTTGCGAAATTTTGTGAGTTTGTGTATTCTGAAAACGGTTGTGACTTCGATGAACGCTTTGATAAATATAATGTTTTCAACACCCATCTAGCTTATATTATCCATCTAGACTTTAAAACGAATAGTGGTTTTGCAAAAATGAAAACTACCTAAAAGTGTCTAAAATCGAGGGGAAATCACGAAGTAAGCATATTCAAGTTTTGTTGCTCTTTCATGCTTATTTGCGAAATTTTGTGAGTTTGTGTATTTTGAAAACGGTTGTGACTTCGATGAACGCTTTGATAAATATAATGTTTTCAACACCCATCTAGCTTATATTAACCATCTAGACTTCAAAACGAATAGTGGTTTTTCAAAAATGAAAATTTCCTAAAAGCGTCTAAAATCGACTGGAAATCACGAAATAAGCACATTCAAGTTTTGTTGCTTATTCATGGTTATTTGCGAAATTTTGTGAGTTTGTGTATTCTGAAAACGGTTGTGACTTCGATGAACGCTTTGATAAATATAATGTTTTCAACACCCATCTAGCTTATATTATCCATCTAGACTTTAAAACGAATAGTGGTTTTGCAAAAATGAAAACTACCTAAAAGTGTCTAAAATCGACTGGAAATCACGAAATAAGCATTTTCAAGTTTCGTTGCTTTTTCATGGTTATTTGCGAAATTTTGTGAGTTTGTGTATTTTGAAAACGGTTGTGACTTCGATGAACGCTTTGATAAATATAATGTTTTCAACACCCATCTAGCTTATATTGACCATCTAGACTTCAAAACGAATAGTGGTTTTGCAAAAATGAAAACTACCTAAAAGTGTCTAAAATCGAGTGCAAATTACGAAATAAGCATTATCAAGTTTTGTTGCTTATTCATGGTTATTTGCGAAATTTTGTGAGTTTGTGTATTCTGAAAACGCTTGTGGCTTCGATGAACGCTTTGATAAATATAATGTTTTCAACACCCATCTAGCTTTTATATTGACCATCTAGACTTCAAAATGAAAACTACCTAAAAGTGTCTAAAATCGACTGATAATTACGAAATAGCCATTTTCAAGTTTTGTTGCATTTTCATGGTTATTTGCCCAATTTTGTGAGTATGTGTATTTTGAAAACGGTTGTGACTTCGATGAACACTTTGATAAATATAATGTTTTCAACACCCATCTAACATATTGACCATCTAGACTTCAAAACGAATTGTGGTTTTGCAAAAATGAAAACTACCTAAAAGTGTCTAAAATCGACTGGAAATCACGAAATAAGCATTTTCAAGTTTTGTTGCTTATTCATGGTTATTTGCGAAATTTTGTGAGTTTGTGTATTCTGAAAACGGTTGTGACTTCGATGAACGCTTTGATAAATATAATGTTTTCAACACCCATCTAGCTTATATTAACCATCTAGACTTCAAAACGAATAGTGGTTTTTCAAAAATGAAAATTACCTAAAAGCGTCTAAAATCGACTGGAAATCACGAAATAAGCACATTCAAGTTTTGTTGCTTATTCATGGTTATTTGCGAAATTTTGTGAGTTTGTGTATTTTGAAAACGGTTGTGACTTCGATGAACGCTTTGATAAATATAATGTTTTCAACACCCATCTAGCTTATATTAACCATCTAGACTTCAAAACGAATAGTGGTTTTGCAAAAATGAAAATTTCCTAAAAGCGTCTAAAATCGACTGGAAATCACGAAATAAGCATATTCAAGTTTTGTTGTTTTTTTCATGGTTATTTGCGAAATTTTGTGAGTTTGTTTTTTTGAAAACGGTTGTGACTTCGATGAACGCTTTGATAAATATAATGTTTTCAACACCCATCTAGCTTATATTAACCATCTAGACTTCAAAACGAATAGTGGTTTTGCAAAAATGAAAACTACCTAAAAGTGTCTAAAATCGACTGGAAATCACGAAATAAGCATTTTCAAGTTTCGTTGCTTATTCATGGTTATTTGCGAAATTTTGTGAGTTTGTGTATTCTGAAAACGGTTGTGACTTCGATGAACGCTTTGATAAATATAATGTTTTCAACACCCATCTAGCTTATATTAACCATCTAGACTTCAAAACGAATAGTGGTTTTGCAAAAATGAAAACTACCTAAAAGTGTCTAAAATCGACTGGAAATCACGAAATAAGCATTTTCAAGTTTCGTTGCTTTTTCATGGTTATTTGCGAAATTTTGTGAGTTTGTGTATTTTGAAAACGGTTGTGACTTCGATGAACGCTTTGATAAATATAATGTTTTCAACACCCATCTAGCTTATATTAACCATCTAGACTTCAAAACGAATAGTGGTTTTGCAAAAATGAAAACTACCTAAAAGTGTCTAAAATCGAGGGGAAATCACGAAGTAAGCATATTCAAGTTTTGTTGCTCTTTCATGCTTATTTGCGAAATTTTGTGAGTTTGTGTATTTTGAAAACGGTTGTGACTTCGATGAACGCTTTGATAAATATAATGTTTTCAACACCCATCTAGCTTATATTAACCATCTAGACTTCAAAACGAATAGTGGTTTTTCAAAAATGAAAATTACCTAAAAGCGTCTAAAATCGACTGGAAATCACGAAATAAGCACTTTCAAGTTTTGTTGCTTATTCATGGTTATTTGCGAAATTTTGTGAGTTTGTGTATTTTGAAAACGGTTGTGACTTCGATGAACGCTTTGATAAATATAATGTTTTCAACACCCATCTAGCTTATATTAACCATCTTGACTTCAAAACAAATAGTGGTTTTGCAAAAATGAAAACTACCTAAAAGTGTCTAAAATCGAATGGAAATCACGAACTAAGCATTTTCAAGTTTTGTTGCTTTTTCATGGTTATTTGCGAAATTTTGTGAGTTTGTGTATTTTGAAAACGGTTGTGACTTCGATGAACGCTTTGATAAATATAATGTTTTCAACACCCATCTAGCTTATATTAACCATCTAGACTTCAAAACGAATAGTGGTTTTTCAAAAATGAAAATTTCCTAAAAGCGTCTAAAATCGACTGGAAATCACGAAATAAGCACATTCAAGTTTTGTTGCTTATTCATGGTTATTTGCGAAATTTTGTGAGTTTGTGTATTCTGAAAACGGTTGTGACTTCGATGAACGCTTTGATAAATATAATGTTTTCAACACCCATCTAGCTTATATTATCCATCTAGACTTTAAAACGAATAGTGGTTTTGCAAAAATGAAAACTACCTAAAAGTGTCTAAAATCGACTGGAAATCACGAAATAAGCATTTTCAAGTTTCGTTGCTTTTTCATGGTTATTTGCGAAATTTTGTGAGTTTGTGTATTTTGAAAACGGTTGTGACTTCGATGAACGCTTTGATAAATATAATGTTTTCAACACCCATCTAGCTTATATTAACCATCTAGACTTCAAAACGAATAGTGGTTTTGCAAAAATGAAAACTACCTAAAAGTGTCTAAAATCGAGGGGAAATCACGAAGTAAGCATATTCAAGTTTTGTTGCTCTTTCATGCTTATTTGCGAAATTTTGTGAGTTTGTGTATTTTGAAAACGGTTGTGACTTCGATGAACGCTTTGATAAATATAATGTTTTCAACACCCATCTAGCTTATATTAACCATCTAGACTTCAAAACGAATAGTGGTTTTTCAAAAATGAAAATTACCTAAAAGCGTCTAAAATCGACTGGAAATCACGAAATAAGCACTTTCAAGTTTTGTTGCTTATTCATGGTTATTTGCGAAATTTTGTGAGTTTGTGTATTTTGAAAACGGTTGTGACTTCGATGAACGCTTTGATAAATATAATGTTTTCAACACCCATCTAGCTTATATTGACCATCTAGACTTCAAAACGAATAGTGGTTTTGCAAAAATGAAAACTACCTAAAAGTGTCTAAAATCGAGTGCAAATTACGAAATAAGCATTATCAAGTTTTGTTGCTTTTTCATGGTTATTTGCCAAATTTTGTGAGTTTGTGTATTTTGAAAACGCTTGTGGCTTCGATGAACGCTTTGATAAATATAATGTTTTCAACACCCATCTAGCTTTTATATTGACCATCTAGACTTCAAAATGAAAATTACCTAAAAGTGTCTAAAATCGACTGATAATTACGAAATAGCCATTTTCAAGTTTTGTTGCATTTTCATGGTTATTTGCCCAATTTTGTGAGTATGTGTATTTTGAAAACGGTTGTGACTTCGATGAACACTTTGATAAATATAATGTTTTCAACACCCATCTAACATATTGACCATCTAGACTTCAAAACGAATTGTGGTTTTGCAAAAATGAAAACTACCTAAAAGTGTCTAAAATCGACTGGAAATCACGAAATAAGCATTTTCAAGTTTTGTTGCTTATTCATGGTTATTTGCGAAATTTTGTGAGTTTGTGTATTCTGAAAACGGTTGTGACTTCGATGAACGCTTTGATAAATATAATGTTTTCAACACCCATCTAGCTTATATTAACCATCTAGACTTCAAAACGAATAGTGGTTTTTCAAAAATGAAAATTACCTAAAAGCGTCTAAAATCGACTGGAAATCACGAAATAAGCACATTCAAGTTTTGTTGCTTATTCATGGTTATTTGCGAAATTTTGTGAGTTTGTGTATTTTGAAAACGGTTGTGACTTCGATGAACGCTTTGATAAATATAATGTTTTCAACACCCATCTAGCTTATATTAACCATCTAGACTTCAAAACGAATAGTGGTTTTGCAAAAATGAAAATTTCCTAAAAGCGTCTAAAATCGACTGGAAATCACGAAATAAGCATATTCAAGTTTTGTTGTTTTTTTCATGGTTATTTGCGAAATTTTGTGAGTTTGTTTTTTTGAAAACGGTTGTGACTTCGATGAACGCTTTGATAAATATAATGTTTTCAACACCCATCTAGCTTATATTAACCATCTAGACTTCAAAACGAATAGTGGTTTTGCAAAAATGAAAACTACCTAAAAGTGTCTAAAATCGACTGGAAATCACGAAATAAGCATTTTCAAGTTTCGTTGCTTATTCATGGTTATTTGCGAAATTTTGTGAGTTTGTGTATTCTGAAAACGGTTGTGACTTCGATGAACGCTTTGATAAATATAATGTTTTCAACACCCATCTAGCTTATATTAACCATCTAGACTTCAAAACGAATAGTGGTTTCGCAAAAATGAAAACTACCTAAAAGTGTCTAAAATCGACTGGAAATCACGAAATAAGCATTTTCAAGTTTCGTTGCTTTTTCATGGTTATTTGCGAAATTTTGTGAGTTTGTGTATTTTGAAAACGGTTGTGACTTCGATGAACGCTTTGATAAATATAATGTTTTCAACACCCATCTAGCTTATATTAACCATCTAGACTTCAAAACGAATAGTGGTTTTGCAAAAATGAAAACTACCTAAAAGTGTCTAAAATCGAGGGGAAATCACGAAGTAAGCATATTCAAGTTTTGTTGCTCTTTCATGCTTATTTGCGAAATTTTGTGAGTTTGTGTATTTTGAAAACGGTTGTGACTTCGATGAACGCTTTGATAAATATAATGTTTTCAACACCCATCTAGCTTATATTAACCATCTAGACTTCAAAACGAATAGTGGTTTTTCAAAAATGAAAATTACCTAAAAGCGTCTAAAATCGACTGGAAATCACGAAATAAGCACTTTCAAGTTTTGTTGCTTATTCATGGTTATTTGCGAAATTTTGTGAGTTTGTGTATTTTGAAAACGGTTGTGACTTCGATGAACGCTTTGATAAATATAATGTTTTCAACACCCATCTAGCTTATATTAACCATCTTGACTTCAAAACAAATAGTGGTTTTGCAAAAATGAAAACTACCTAAAAGTGTCTAAAATCGAATGGAAATCACGAACTAAGCATTTTCAAGTTTTGTTGCTTTTTCATGGTTATTTGCGAAATTTTGTGAGTTTGTGTATTTTGAAAACGGTTGTGACTTCGATGAACGCTTTGATAAATATAATGTTTTCAACACCCATCTAGCTTATATTAACCATCTAGACTTCAAAACGAATAGTGGTTTTTCAAAAATGAAAATTTCCTAAAAGCGTCTAAAATCGACTGGAAATCACGAAATAAGCACATTCAAGTTTTGTTGCTTATTCATGGTTATTTGCGAAATTTTGTGAGTTTGTGTATTCTGAAAACGGTTGTGACTTCGATGAACGCTTTGATAAATATAATGTTTTCAACACCCATCTAGCTTATATTATCCATCTAGACTTTAAAACGAATAGTGGTTTTGCAAAAATGAAAACTACCTAAAAGTGTCTAAAATCGAGGGGAAATCACGAAGTAAGCATATTCAAGTTTTGTTGCTCTTTCATGCTTATTTGCGAAATTTTGTGAGTTTGTGTATTTTGAAAACGGTTGTGACTTCGATGAACGCTTTGATAAATATAATGTTTTCAACACCCATCTAGCTTATATTAACCATCTAGACTTCAAAACGAATAGTGGTTTTTCAAAAATGAAAATTTCCTAAAAGCGTCTAAAATCGACTGGAAATCACGAAATAAGCACATTCAAGTTTTGTTGCTTATTCATGGTTATTTGCGAAATTTTGTGAGTTTGTGTATTCTGAAAACGGTTGTGACTTCGATGAACGCTTTGATAAATATAATGTTTTCAACACCCATCTAGCTTATATTATCCATCTAGACTTTAAAACGAATAGTGGTTTTGCAAAAATGAAAACTACCTAAAAGTGTCTAAAATCGACTGGAAATCACGAAATAAGCATTTTCAAGTTTCGTTGCTTTTTCATGGTTATTTGCGAAATTTTGTGAGTTTGTGTATTTTGAAAACGGTTGTGACTTCGATGAACGCTTTGATAAATATAATGTTTTCAACACCCATCTAGCTTATATTAACCATCTAGACTTCAAAACGAATAGTGGTTTTGCAAAAATGAAAACTACCTAAAAGTGTCTAAAATCGAGGGGAAATCACGAAGTAAGCATATTCAAGTTTTGTTGCTCTTTCATGCTTATTTGCGAAATTTTGTGAGTTTGTGTATTTTGAAAACGGTTGTGACTTCGATGAACGCTTTGATAAATATAATGTTTTCAACACCCATCTAGCTTATATTAACCATCTAGACTTCAAAACGAATAGTGGTTTTTCAAAAATGAAAATTACCTAAAAGCGTCTAAAATCGACTGTAAGCACTTTCAAGTTTTGTTGCTTATTCATGGTTATTTGCGAAATTTTGTGAGTTTGTGTATTTTGAAAACGGTTGTGACTTCGATGAACGCTTTGATAAATATAATGTTTTCAACACCCATCTAGCTTATATTGACCATCTAGACTTCAAAACGAATAGTGGTTTTGCAAAAATGAAAACTACCTAAAAGTGTCTAAAATCGAGTGCAAATTACGAAATAAGCATTATCAAGTTTTGTTGCTTTTTCATGGTTATTTGCCAAATTTTGTGAGTTTGTGTATTTTGAAAACGCTTGTGGCTTCGATGAACGCTTTGATAAATATAATGTTTTCAACACCCATCTAGCTTTTATATTGACCATCTAGACTTCAAAATGAAAACTACCTAAAAGTGTCTAAAATCGACTGATAATTACGAAATAGCCATTTTCAAGTTTTGTTGCATTTTCATGGTTATTTGCCCAATTTTGTGAGTATGTGTATTTTGAAAACGGTTGTGACTTCGATGAACACTTTGATAAATATAATGTTTTCAACACCCATCTAACATATTGACCATCTAGACTTCAAAACGAATTGTGGTTTTGCAAAAATGAAAACTACCTAAAAGTGTCTAAAATCGACTGGAAATCACGAAATAAGCATTTTCAAGTTTTGTTGCTTATTCATGGTTATTTGCGAAATTTTGTGAGTTTGTGTATTCTGAAAACGGTTGTGACTTCGATGAACGCTTTGATAAATATAATGTTTTCAACACCCATCTAGCTTATATTAACCATCTAGACTTCAAAACGAATAGTGGTTTTTCAAAAATGAAAATTACCTAAAAGCGTCTAAAATCGACTGGAAATCACGAAATAAGCACATTCAAGTTTTGTTGCTTATTCATGGTTATTTGCGAAATTTTGTGAGTTTGTGTATTTTGAAAACGGTTGTGACTTCGATGAACGCTTTGATAAATATAATGTTTTCAACACCCATCTAGCTTATATTAACCATCTAGACTTCAAAACGAATAGTGGTTTTGCAAAAATGAAAATTTCCTAAAAGCGTCTAAAATCGACTGGAAATCACGAAATAAGCATATTCAAGTTTTGTTGTT
>NW_028315302.1:300000-415000 GCF_046866305.1 Octopus bimaculoides | reverse complement strand
TATTTATTATTGTTTTTGTTGCTGCTTCCAGGATTCAATATTTCTTATTCTTTTTGTTACCTACTTCCAGCATTCAATATTTGTTATTCTTTTTCTTGCTTCTTCCAGGATTCAATATTTCTAATTCTTTTAGTTGCTACTTCCAGGATTCAATATTTATTATTGTTTTTGTTGCTACTTCCAGTATTCAATATTTCTAATTCTTTTAGTTGCTACTTCCAGGACTCAATATTTATTATTGTTTTTGTTGCTGCTTCCAGGATTCAATATTTCTTATTCTTTTTGTTGCTACTTCTAGGATTCAATATTTATTATTCTTTTTGTTGCTACTTCCAGTATTCAATATTTCTGATTTGTTTGTTGCTACTTCCAGGATTCAATATTTCTTATTCTTTTTGTTGCTACTTCCAAGATTCAATATTTATTATTCTTTATGTTGCTTCTTCCAGGATTCAATATTTCTTATACTTTTTGTTGCTGTTTCCAGGATTCAACATTTCTTATTGTTTTCGTTGCTACTTCCAGGATTCAATATTTCTTATTCTTTTTGTTGCTACTTCCAGGATTCAATATTTCTTGATCTTTTTGTTGCTACTTCCAGGATTCAATATTTCTAATTATTTTTGTTGCAACTTCCAGGATTGAATATTTCTTATTCTTTTTGTTGCTACTTCCACGATTCAATATTTATTATTCTTTATGTTGCTTCTTCCAGGATTCAATATTTCTTATTCTTTTTGTTGCTGTTTCCAGGATTCAACATTTCTTATTGTTTTCGTTGCTACTTCCAGGATTCAATATTTCTTATTCTTTTTGTTGCTACTTCCAGGATTCAATATTTCTTATACTTTTTGTTGCTGTTTCCAGGATTCAACATTTCTTATTGTTTTCGTTGCTACTTCCAGGATTCAATATTTCTTATTCTTTTTGTTGCTACTTCCAGGATTCAATATTTCTTGATCTTTTTGTTGCTACTTCCAGGATTCAATATTTCTAATTATTTTTGTTGCAACTTCCAGGATTGAATATTTATTATTCTTTTTGTTGCTACTTCCACGATTCAATATTACTTGTTCTTTTCGTTGCTACTTCCAAGATTCAATATTTCTTTTTTTTTTGTTGCTTCTTCCAGGATTCAATATTTCTTATTCCTTTTGTCTCTACTTCCAGGATTCAATATTTCTTGATTTTTTGTTGCTACTTCCAGTATTCAATATTTCTTATTGTTTTTGTTGTTACTTCCAGGATTCAATATTTCTTATTCTTTTTGTTGCTACTTCCAGGATTTAATATTTCTTGATCTTTTTGTTGCTACTTCCAGTATTCAATATTTGTAATTCTTTTTGTTGCTACTTCCAGGATTCAATATTTATTATTCTTTTTGTTGCTACTTCCAGTATTCAATATTTTTTATTCTTTTTGTTGCTTCTTCCAGGATTCAATATTACTTGTTCATTTCGTTGCTACTTACAAGATTCAATATTTCTTATTCTTTTTCTTGCTTCTTCCAGGATTCAATATTTCTTATTGTTTTTGTTGCTACATCCAGGATTCAATATTTCTTATACTTTTTATTGCTACTTCTACGATTCAATATTTCTTATTCTTTTTGTTCTTACTTCTAGCATTCAGTATTTCGAATTCTTTTTCTTGCTTCTTCCAGGATTCAATATTTATTATTCTTTTTGTTGCTACTTCCAAGATTCAATATTTCTAATTCTTTTTGTTGCTACTTCCAGGATTCAATATTTATTATTCTTTTTGTTGCTACTTCCAAGATTCAATATTTATTATTGTTTTTGTTGCTACTTCCAGGATTCAATATTTATTATTGTTTTTGTTGCCGTTTCTAAGATTCAATATTTCTTATTTTTTTGTTGCTACTTCCAGGATTCAATATTTCTTATTCTTTTTGTTCTTACTTCTAGCATTCAGTATTTCTAATTCTTTTTCTTGCTTCTTCCAGGATTCAATATTTATTATTCTTTTTGTTGCTACTTCCAAGATTCAATATTTCTAATTCTTTTTGTTGCTACTTCCAGGATTCTATATTTATTATTCTTTTTGTTGCTACTTCCAAGATTCAATATTTATTATTGTTTTTGTTGCTACTTCCAGGATTCAATATTTATTATTGTTTTTGTTGCCGTTTCTAAGATTCAATATTTCTTATTTTTTTGTTGCTACTTCCAGGATTCAATATTTCTTATTCTTTTTGTTGCTACTTCCAGGATTCAATATTTCTTATTCTTTTTGTTGCTACTTCCAGGATTCAATATTTATTATTCGTTTTGTTGCTACTTCCAGGATTCTATATTTCTTATTGTTTCTGTTATTTCCTCCAGGATTCAATATTCATTATTCTTTTTCTTGCTGCTTCCAGGATTCAATATTTATTATTCTTTTTGTTACTTCCTCCAGGATTCAATATCTATTATTCTTTTTGCTACTACGTCCAGGATTCAATATTTCTTATTCTTTTTGTTACTTCCTCCAGAATTCAATATTTCTTATTCTTTTTGTTGCTTCTCCCAGGATTCAATATTTCTTATTCTTTTTGTTACTTCTTCCAGGATTCAATATTTGTTATTGTTTTTGTTGCTTCTTCCAGGATTCAATATATCTTATTCTTTTTGTTGCTACTTCCAGGATTCAATATTTATTATTCTTTTTGTTGGTACTTCCAGGATTCAATATTTCTTATTCTTTTTGTTGCCTCTTCCAGGAATTTTTATTCCTTATT
This sequence comes from Octopus bimaculoides, assembly GCF_046866305.1. Lineage (NCBI taxonomy): Eukaryota > Metazoa > Mollusca > Cephalopoda > Octopoda > Octopodidae > Octopus > Octopus bimaculoides. The sequence goes on along the minus strand of NW_028315302.1, from coordinate 412,257 downwards.
CTTTTTGTTACTTCATCCAGGATTCTATATTTTTAATTCTTTTTCTTCCTTCTTCCAGGATTCAATATTCCTTATTCTTTTTGTTACTTCCTCCAGCATTCTATATTTCTTATTCTTTTTGTTGCTTCTTCCAGGATTCAATATTTATTATTGTTTTTGTTGCTACTTCCAGGATTCTATATTTATTATTGTTTTTGTTGCTACTTCCTGGATTCTATATTTCTTATAATTTTTGTTACTTCCTTCACGATTCAATATTTACTATTCTTTTTCTTGCTTCTTCCAGGATTCAATATTTATTATTCTTTTTGTTACTTCCTCAAGGATTCAATATTTATTATTCTTTTTGTTACTTCCTCCAGGATTCTATATTTATTATTCTTTTTGTTTCTTCCGCCAGGATTCAATATTTCTTATTCTTTTTGTTGCTTCTTCCAGGATTCAATATTTCTTATTCTTTTTGTTACTTCCTCCAGGGTTCTATATTTTTTATTCTTTTTGTTGCTACTTCCAGCAATCAATATTTGTTATTCTTTTCCTTGCTTCTTCCAGGATACAATATTTCTTATTGTTTTTGTTACTTACTACAGGATTCTATATTTCTTATTCTTTTTCTTGCTTCTTCCAGGATTCAATATTTCTTATTCTTTTTGTTGCTACTTCCAGGATTCTATATTTCTTATTCTTTATGCTACTTCCTCCAGGATTCTAAACTTCTTATTCTTTTTGTTACTTCCTCCAGGATTCTATATTTCTTATTTCTTTTGTTACTTCTTCCAGGATTCAATATTTCTTTTTCCTTTTCTTGCTTCTTCCAGGATTCAATATTTCTTATTCTTTTTGTTGCTTCTTCCAGGATTCAATATTTCATATTCTTTTTGTTTCTACTTCCAGGATTCAATATTTATTATTCTTTTTCTTGCTACTTCCAGGATTCAATATTTCTTATTCTTTTTCTTGCTACTTCCAGGATTCAATATGTATTATTCTTTTTCTTGCTACTTCCAGGATTCTATATTTCTTATTCTTTTTGTTACTTCTTACAGGATTCAATATTTCATATTCTTTTTCTTGCTTCTTCCAGGATTCAACATTTATTATTCTTTTTCTTGCTACTTCCAGGATTCAATATTTCTTATTCTTTTTCTTGCTACTTCCAGGATTCAATATGTATTATTCTTTTTCTTGCTACTTCCAGGATTCTATATTTCTTATTCTTTTTGTTACTTCTTACAGGATTCAATATTTCGTATTCTTTTTCTTGCTTCTTCCAGGATTCTATATTTCTTATTCTTTTTGTTGCATCTTCCAGCATTCAATATTTCTTATTATTTTCGTTGCTACTTCCAGGATTCAATATTTATTATTCTTTTTCTTGCTACTTCCAGGATTCAATATTTCTTATTCTTTTTGTTGCTTCTTCCAGGATTCAATATTTATTATTCTTTTTGTTGCTACTTCCAGGATTCAATATTTCTTATTCTTTTTGTTGCTTCTTCCAGCATTCAATATTTCTTATTATTTTCGTTGCTACTTCCAGGATTCAATAATTTATTATTGTTTTTCTTGCTTCTTCCAGGATTCATTATTTATTATTCTTTTTCTGGCTTTTTCCAGGCTTCATTATTTCTTATTCTTTTTGTTACTTCTTCCAGGATTCAATATTTCTTATTCTTTTTTGTTACTTCTTCCATGATTCAATATTTCTTATTCTTTTTGTTACTTCCTCCAGGATTCTATATTTATTATTCATTTTGTTACTTCCTCCAGAATTCTTTTTTTCTTATTGTTTTTGTTACTTATTCCAGGATTCAATATTTATTATTCTTTTTCTTGCTTCCTCCAGGATTCAATATTTATTATTTTTTTTGTTACTTCCTCCAGGATTCAATATTAATTATACTATTTGTTACTTCCTCCAGGATTCTATATTTATTATTCTTTTTGTTACATCCTCCTGGATTCTATATTTCTTATTCTTTTTGTTAATTCTTCCAGGATTCAATATTTCTTATTCATTTTGTTCCTTCCTCCAGGATTCTATATTTCTTATACTTTTTCTTGCTTCTTCCAGGGTTCAATATTTATTATTCTTTTTGTTGCTTCTTCCAGGATTCAATATTTATTATTCTTTTTGTTACTCCCGCAAGGATTCAATATTTATTATACTTTGTGTTACTTCATCCAGGATTCAATATTTATTATTCTTATTGCTTCTTCCTCCAGGATTCAATATTTGTTATACTTTTTGTTGCTTCTTCCAGGATTCAATATTTCTTATTCTTTTTGTTACTTCCTCCAGGTTTCTATATTTATTATTATTTTTGTTGCTACTTCCAGCATTCAATATTTGTTATTCTTTTTCTTGTTTCTGCCAGGATTCAATATTTCTTATTCTTTATGTTACTTCCTCCAGGATTCTATGCTTTTTATTCTTTTTCTTGCTTCTTCCAGGATTCAATATTTCTTATTCCTTTTGTAACTGCAACAAAAAGATTAAGACATATTGAATCCTGGAAGAAGCAAGTAACAAAAACACTAAGAAATATTCAATCTTGTAGGAAGAAACAAAAAGAATAAGAAATATTGAATCCTGGAAGAAGCAAGAAAAAGTATAATTAATATAGAATCCTGGAGGAAGTAACAAAAAGAATACGAAATGTTGAATCGTGGAAGAAGTAACAAAAAGGATAAGAAATATTGAATCCTGGAAGAAACAAGAGAAAGAATAATAAATATTAAATCCTGAAAGAAGCAAGAAAAAGAATAACAAATATAGAATCCTGGAGGAAGTAACAAAAAGAATAAGAAATATAGAATCCTGGAGGAAGAAACAAAAAGAATAATAAATATAGAATCCTGGAGGAAGTAACAAAAAGAATAACAAATATAGAATCCTGGAAGAAGTAACAAAAAGAATAAGAAATATAGAATCCTGGAGGAAGTAGCAAAAAGTATAATAAATTTTGAATACAGGAAGAAGCAACAAAAAGAAAAAGTAATATTGAATCCTGGAAGTTGCAACAAAAATAATAATAAATATTGCATCCTGGAAGAAGCAAGAAAAAGCATAATAAATATAGAATCCTGGAGGAAGTCACAAAAATAATAAGAAACACTGAATCCTGGAAGAAGCAACAAAAAGAATAATAAATATAGAATCCTGGAGGAAGTAACAAAAAGACTAACAAATATTGACTCCTGGAAGAAGTAACAAAAAGAATAAGAAATATTGATTCCTGGAAGAAGCAAAATAAATAATAATAAATATTGAATCCTGGAAGAAGTAAGAAAAAAAATTAGAAATATAGAATCCTGGAGGAACAACAAAAATAATAAGAAATACTGAATCCTGGAAGAAGCAATAAAAAGAATAATAAATATAGAATCCTGGAGGAAGTAACAAAAAGAATAACAAATATTGACTCCTGGAAGAAGTAACAAAAAGAATAAGAAATATTGAATCCTGGAAGAAGCAAGAAAAAGTATAATAAATATAGAATCCTGGAGGAAGTAACAAAAAGAATAAAAAATATTAAATCCTGGAAGAAGCAACAAAAAGAATAAGAAATATAGAATCCTGGAGGATGTAACAAAAAGAATAAGAAATGTTGAATCGTTGAAGAAGTAACAAAAACAATAAGAAATATTGACTCCTGGGAGAAGTAACAAAAAGAATAAGAAATATTGAATCCTGGAAGAAGCAAGATAAAGAATAATAAATATTGAAACCTGGAAGAAGCAAGAAAAAAAAAAGAAATATAGAATCCTGGAGGAAGTAACAAAAAGAATAAGAAATATTGAATCCTCGAGGAAGTAACAAAAACAATAAGAAATATTGAATCCTGGAAGAAGCAACAAAAAGAATAATAAATATAGAATCCTGGAGGATGTAACAAAAAGAATAAGAAATATTGAATCCTGGAAGAAGCAAGAGAAAGAATAATAAATATTGAATCCTGAAAGAAGCAAGAAAAAGAATAACAAATATAGAATCATGGAGGAAGTAACAAAAACAATAAGAAATATTGAATCCTGGAAGAAGCAACAAAAAGAATAATAAATTTAGAATCCTGGAGGAAGTAACAAAAAGAATAACAAATACTGAATCCTGGAAGAAGTAACAAAAAGAATAAGAAATATAGAATCCTGGAGGAAGTAGCAAAAATTATAATAAATTTTGAATACTGTAAGAAGCAACAAAAAGAAAAAGTAATATTGAATCCTGGAAGTTGCAACAAAAATAATAATAAATATTGCATCTTGGAAGAAACAACAAAAAGAATAATAAATATAGAATGCTGGAGGATGTAACAAAAAGAATAAGAAATATTGAATCCTGGAAGAAGCAACAAAAAGAATAACAAATATTGAATCCTGGAAGAAGCAACAAAAAGAATAGGAAATATTGAATCCTGGAAGAAGCAACAAAAAGAATAATAAATATAGAATCCTGGAGGAAGTAACAAAAAGAATAACAAATATTGACTCCTGGAAGAAGTAACAAAAAGAATAAGAAATATTGATTCCTGGAAGAAGCAAAATAAAGGATAATAAATATTGAATCCTGGAAGAAGTAAGAAAAAAAATTAGAAATATAGAATCCTGGAGGAACAACAAAAATAATAAGAAATACTGAATCCTGGAAGAAGCAATAAAAAGAATAATAAATATAGAATCCTGGAGGAAGTAACAAAAAGAATAACAAATATTGACTCCTGGAAGAAGTAACAAAAAGAATAAGAAATATTGAATCCTGGAAGAAGCAAGAAAAAGTATAATAAATATAGAATCCTCGAGGAAGTAACAAAAAGAATAAAAAATATTGAATCCTGGAAGAAGCAACAAAAAGAATAAGAAATATAGAATCCTGGAGGATGTAACAAAAAGAATAAGAAATGTTGAATCGTTGAAGAAGTAACAAAAACAATAAGAAATATTGACTCCTGGAAGAAGTAACAAAAAGAATAAGAAATATTGAATCCTGGAAGAAGCAAGATAAAGAATAATAAATATTGAAACCTGGAAGAAGCAAGAAAAAAAAAGAAATATAGAATCCTGGAGGAAGTGAACAAAAAGAATAAGAAATATTGAATCCTCGAGGAAGTAACAAAAACAATAAGAAATATTGAATCCTGGAAGAAGCAACAAAAAGAATAATAAATATAGAATCCTGGAGGATGTAACAAAAAGAATAAGAAATGTTGAATCGTGGAAGAAGTAACAAAAAGAATAAGAAATATTGAATCCTGGAAGAAGCAAGAGAAAGAATAATAAATATTGAATCCTGAAAGAAGCAAGAAAAAGAATAACAAATATAGAATCATGGAGGAAGTAACAAAAACAATAAGAAATATTGAATCCTGGAAGAAGCAACAAAAAGAACAATAAATTTAGAATCCTGGAAGAAGTAACAAAAAGAATAAGAAATATAGAATCCTGGAGGAAGTAGCAAAAATTATAATAAATTTTGAATACTGTAAGAAGCAACAAAAAGAAAAAGTAATATTGAATCCTGGAAGTTGCAACAAAAATAATAATAAATATTGCATCTTGGAAGAAACAACAAAAAGAATAATAAATATAGAATGCTGGAGGATGTAAAAAAAGAATAAGAAATATTGAATCCTGGAAGAAGCAACAAAAAGAATAACAAATATTGAATCCTGGAAGAAGCAACAAAAAGAATAGGAAATATTGAATCCTGGAAGAAGCAAGAAAAAGTATAATAAATATAGAATCCTGGAGGAAGTAACAAAAATAATAAGAAATACAGAATCCTGGAAGAAGCAACAAAAAGAATAATAAATATAGAATCCTGGAAGAAGTAACAAAAAGAATAACAAATATTGACGCCTGTAAGTAGTTACAAAAAGAATAAGAAATATTTAGTCCTGGAAGAAGCAAGATAAAGAACAATAAATATTGAATCCAGGAAGAAGCAAGAAAAAGTATTATAAATATAGAATCCTGGTGGAAGTAACAAAAAGAATAAGAAATATAGAATACCGGATGAAGTAATAAAAAGAATAAGAAATATTGAATCCCAGACGTAGCAACGAAAAGAATAATACATAATGAATCCTGGAAGTAGCAACAAAAAGAATTAGAAATATTGAATCCTGGAAGAAGCAACAAAAAGTATAAGAAATATTGAATCCTGGACGAAGTAACAAAAAGAATAAGTAATATAGAATCCTGGAGGATGTAACAACAAGATTAATAAATATTGAATCCTGGAAGAAACAACAAAAACAATTACAAATATTGAATCCTGGAAGAAATAACAAAAAGTATAAGAAATGTAGAATCCTTGAAGAGGCAACAAAAACATTAAGAAATATTGAATCCTGGAAGAAGTAACATAAAGAATAAGAAATATTGAATCCTGGAGGAAGCAAGATAAAGAATAATAAATATTGAATCCTGAAAGAAGCAAGAAAATGTATAAGAAATATAGAATCCTTGAGGAAGTAACAAAAAAAATAAGAAATATAGAATCCTGGAGGAAGTAACAAAAAGAATAAGAAATATTGAATCCCCAAGGAAGTAACAAAAACAATAAGAAATATTCAATCCTGGAGGTAGTAACAAAAACAATAAGAAATATTGAAACCTGGAAGAAGCAACAAAACGAATAATAAATATAGAATCCTGGAGGAAATACCAAAATGAATAAGAAATATTGAATCCTGGCAGAAACAAGAAAAAGAATAAGAAATATTCAATCCTGGAAGAAGCAAGAAAAAGAATAAGAAATATAGAATCCTGGAGGAAGTAACAAAAAGAATAAGAAATATAGAACCCTGGAGGAAGTAACAAAAAGTATAATAAATATTGAATCCTGGAAGAAGCAACAAAAAGAATAATAAATAAAGAATCCTGGAGGAAGTAACATAAAGAATAAGAAATATAGAATCCTGGAGGAAGTAACAAAAAGAATTAGAAATATAGAATCCTGGAGCAAGTAACAAAAAGAATAAGAAATATAGAATCCTGGAGGAAGTAGCAAAAAGTATAATAAACATTGAATCCTGGATGAAGCAACAAAAAGAATAATAAATATAGAATCCTGGAGGAAGTAACAAAAAGAATAAGAAATATAGCATCCTGGTGGAAGTAACAAGAAGAATAAGAAATATAGAATCCTGGAAGAAGCAACAAAAATTATAATAAATATTGAATCCTGGAAGAAGCAACAAAAAGAATAATAAATATAGAATCCTGGAGGATGTAACAAAAAGAATAAGAAATGTTGAATCGTGGAAGAAGTAACAAAAAGAATAAGAAATATTGAATCCTGGAAGAAGCAAGAGAAAGAATAATAAATATTGAATCCTGAAAGAAGCAAGAAAAAGAATAACAAATATAGAATCATGGAGGAAGTAACAAAAACAATAAGAAATATTGAATCCTGGAAGAAGCAACAAAAAGAACAATAAATTTAGAATCCTGGAGGAAGTAACAAATAGAATAACAAATACTGAATCCTGGAAGAAGTAACAAAAAGAATAAGAAATATAGAATCCTGGAGGAAGTAGCAAAAATTATAATAAATTTTGAATACTGTAAGAAGCAACAAAAAGAAAAAGTAATATTGAATCCTGGAAGTTGCAACAAAAATAATAATAAATATTGCATCTTGGAAGAAACAACAAAAAGAATAATAAATATAGAATGCTGGAAGATGTAACAAAAAGAATAAGAAATATTGAATCCTGGAAGAAGCAACAAAAAGAATGACAAATATTGAATCCTGGAAGAAGCAACAAAAAGAATAGGAAATATTGAATCCTGGAAGAAGCAAGAAAAAGTATAATAAATATAGAATCCTGGAGGAAGTAACAAAAATAATAAGAAATACAGAATCCTGGAAGAAGCAACAAAAAGAATAATAAATATAGAATCCTGGAAGAAGTAACAAAAAGAATAACAAATATTGACGCCTGGAAGTAGTTACAAAAAGATTAAGAAATATTTAGTCCTGGAAGAAGCAAGATAAAGAATAATAACTATTTAATCCAGGAAGAAGCAAGAAAAAGTATTATAAATATAGAATCCTGGTGGAAGTAACAAAAAGAATAAGAAATATAGAATCCCGGAGGAAGTAATAAAAAGAATAAGAAATATTGAATCCCAGACGTAGCAACGAAAAGAATAATACATAATGAATCCTGGAAGTAGCAACAAAAAGAATTAGAAATATTGAATCCTGGAAGAAGCAACAAAAAGAATAAGAAATATTGAATCCTGGACGAAGTAACAAAAAGAATAAGTAATATAGAATCCTGGAGGATGTAACAACTAGATTAAAAAATATTGAATCCTGGAAGAAACAACAAAAAAATTACAAATATTGAATCCTGGAAGAAATAACAAAAAGTATAAGAAATGTAGAATCCTTGAAGAGGCAACAAAAACATTAAGAAATATTGAATCCTGGAAGAAGTAACATAAAGTATAAGAAATATTGAATCCTGGAGGAAGCAAGATAAAGAATAATAAATATTGAATCCTGAAAGAAGCAAGAAAATGTATAAGAAATATAGAATCCTTGAGGAAGTAACAAAAAAAAAAAAGAAATATAGAATCCTGGAGGAAGTAACAAAAAGAATAAGAAATATTGAATCCCCAAGGAAGTAACAAAAACAATAAGAAATATTCAATCCTGGAGGAAGTAACAAAAACAATAAGAAATATTGAAACCTGGAAGAAGCAACAAAACGAATAATAAATATAGAATCCTGGAGGAAATACCAAAATGAATAATAAATATTGAATCCTGGCAGAAACAAGAAAAAGAATAAGAAATATTCAATCCTGGAAGAAGCAAGAAAAAGAATAAGAAATATAGAATCCTGGAGGAAGTAACAAAAAGAATAAGAAATGTAGAACCCTGGAGGAAGTAACAAAAAGTATAATAAATATTGAATCCTGGAAGAAGCAACAAAAAGAATAATAAATAAAGAATCCTGGACGAAGTAACATAAAGAATAAGAAATATAGAATCCTGGAGGAAGTAACAAAAAGAATTAGAAATATAGAATCCTGGAGGAAGTAACAAAAAGAATAAGAAATATAGAATCCTGGAGGAAGTAGCAAAAAGTATAATAAACATTGAATCCTGGATGAAGCAACAAAAAGAATAATAAATATAGAATCCTGGAGGAAGTAACAAAAAGAATAAGAAATATAGCATCCTGGTGGAAGTAACAAGAAGAATAAGAAATATAGAATCCTGGAAGAAGCAACAAAAATTATAATAAATATTGCATCCTGGAAGAAGCAACAAAAACAATAATAAATATAGAAACCTTGAGGAAGTAACAAAATGAATAAGAAATATTGAATCCTGGAAGTAGCAACAAAAAGAATAATAAATATTGAATCCTGGAAGAAGCAACAAAAAGAATAAGAAATATTGAATCCTTGAAGAAGCAAGAAAAAGTATAATAAATATGGAATCCTGGAGGAAGTAACAAAAATAATAAAAAATACAGAATCCTGGAAGAAGCAACAAAAAGAATAATAAATATAGAATCCTGGAAGAAGTAACAAAAAGAATAACAAATATTGACTCCTGGAAGTAGTTACAAAAAGAATAATAAATATTGATTCCTGTAAGAAGCAAGAGAAAGAATAATAAATATTGAATCCTGGAAGAAGCAACAAAAAGAATAATAAATATAGAATCCTGGAGGAAATAACAAATAGAATAAGAAATATTGAATCCTGGAAGAAGCAAGAAAAAGTATAAGAAATATTGAATCCTGGAAGAAGCAAGAAAACGAATAACAAATATAGAATCCTGGAGGAAGTAACAAAAAGAATAAGAAATATAGATTCCTGGAGGAAGTAACGAAAAGAATAATAAATATAGAATCGTGGAGGAAGTAACAAAAAGAATAACAAATATTGAATCCTGGAAGAAGCAACAAAAAGAAGAATAAATACAGAATCTTGGAGGAAGTAACAAAAAGAATAAGAGAAATAGAATCCTGGAGCAAGTAACAAAAAGTATAATAAATATTGAATCCTGGAAGAAGCAACAAAAAGAATAATAAATATAGAATCATGGACGAAGTAACAAAGAGAATAAGAAATATAGAATCCTGGAGGATTTAACAAAAAGAATAAGAAATATAGAATCCTGGAGGAAGTAGCAAAAAGTATAATAAATATTGAATCCTAGAAGAAGCAAGAAAAAGAATAATAAATATAGAACCCTGGAGGAAGTAACAAAAAGAATAAGAAATATAGAAACCTGGAGGAAGTAACAAAAAAATAAGAAATATAGAATCCAGGAGGAAGTAGCAAAATATATCATAAATATAGAATCCTGGAAGAAGCAACAAAAAGAAAAAGTAATTATGAATCCTGGAAGTTGCAACAAAAAGAATAATAAATATTGCATCCTGGAAGAAGCAACAAAAAGAACAATAAATATAGAATCCTTGAGGAAGTAACAAAATGAATCAGAAATATTGAATCCTGGAAGAAGCATCAAAAAGCATAAGGGATATTGAATCCTGGAAGAAGTATGTAAAAGTATAATAAATATGGAATCCTGGAGGAAGTAACAAAAAGAATAAGAAATATTGAATCCTGGAAGTAGCAACAAAAAGAATAATAAATAAAGAATCCTGGAGGAAGTAACAAAAAGAATAAGAAATATAGAATCCTGGATGAAGTAACAAGAAGAATAAGAAATATTGAAACCTGGAGTAAGTAACAAAAGCAATAACAAATATTGATTCCTGCAAGAAGCAAGAGAAAGAATAATAAATATTGAATCCTGGTAGAAGCAAGAAAAAGAATAACAAATATAGAACCCTGGAAGAAGCAACATAAAGTATAATAAATATAGAATCCTGGAGGAAATAACAAATAAAATAATAAATATAGAATCGTGGAGGAAGTAACAAAAAGAATAACAAATATTGAAACCTGGAAGAAGCAACAAAAAGAATAATAAATATAGAATCCTGGAGGGACTAACAAAAAGAATAAGAAATATAGAATCCTGGAGGAAGTAACAAAAAGAATTAGAAATATAGAATCCTGGAGGAAGTTACAAAAAGAATAAGAAATATAGAATCCTGGAGGAAGTAGCAAAAAGTATAATAAACATTGAATCCTGGAAGAAGCAACAAAAAGAATAATAAATATAGAACCCTGGACGAAGTAACAAAGAGAATAAGAAATATAGAATCCTGGAGGATTTAACAAAAAGAATAAGAAATATAGAATCCTGGAGGATGTAACAAATAGAACAAGAAATATAGAATCCTGGAGGAAGTAGCAAAAAGTATAATAAATATTGAATCCTAGAAGAAGCAACAAAAAGAATAATAAATATAGAATCCTGGAGGAAGTAACAAAAAGAATAAGAAATATAGAAACCTGGAGGAAGTAACAAAAAAATAAGAAATATAGAATCCAGGAGGAAGTAGCAAAATATATCATAAATATAGAATCCTGGAAGAAGCAACAAAAAGAAAAAGTAATTTTGAATCCTGGAAGTTGCAACAAAAAGAATAATAAATATTGCATCCTGGAAGAAGCAACAAAAAGAATAATAAATATAGAATCCTGGAGGAAGTAACAAAATGAATAAGGAATATTGAATCCTGGAAGAAGCATCAAAAAGCATAAGGGATATTGAATCCTGGAAGAAGCAAGTAAAAGTATAATAAATATGGAATCCTGGAGGAAGTAACAAAAAGAATAAGAAATATTGAATCCTGGAAGTAGCAACCAAAAGAATAATAAATAAAGAATCCTGGAGGAAGTAACAAAAAGAATAAGAAATATAGAATCCTGGATGAAGTAACAAGAAGAATAAGAAATATTGAAACCTGGAGTAAGTAACAAAAGCAATAATAAATATTGATTCCTGCAAGAAGCAAGAGAAAGAATAATAAATATTGAATCCTGGTAGAAGCAAGAAAAAGAATAATAAATATAGAATCCTGGAAGAAGCAACATAAAGTATAATAAATATAGAATCCTGGAGGAAATAACAAATAGAATAAGAAATATTGAATCCTGGAAGAAGCAAGAAAAAGCATAAGAAATATTGAATCCTTAAAGAAGGAAGAAAACGAATAACAAATATAGAATCCTGGAGGAAATAACAAAAAGAATAAGAAATATAGAATCCTGGAGGGAGTAACAAAAAGAATAAGAAATATAGAATCTTGGAGGAAGTAACAAAAAGAATTAGAAATATAGAATCCTGGAGGAAGTTACAAAAAGAATAAGAAATATAGAATACTGGAGGAAGTAGCAAAAAGTATAATAAACATTGAATCCTGGAAGAAGCAACAAAAAGAATAATAAATAAAGAATCCTGGAGGAAGTAACATAAAGAATAAGAAATATAGAATCCTGGAGGAAGTAACAAAAAGAATTAGAAATATAGAATCCTGGAGGAAGTAACAAAAAGAATAAGAAATATAGAATCCTGGAGGAAGTAGCAAAAAGTATAATAAACATTGAATCCTGGATGAAGCAACAAAAAGAATAATAAATATAGAATCCTGGAGGAAGTAACAAAAAGAATAAGAAATATAGCATCCTGGTGGAAGTAACAAAAAGAATAAGAAATATAGAATCCTGGAAGAAGCAACAAAAAGAAAAAGTAATTTTGAATCCTGGAAGTTGCAACAAAAATTATAATAAATATTGCATCCTGGAAGAAGCAACAAAAACAATAATAAATATAGAAACCTTGAGGAAGTAACAAAATGAATAAGAAATATTGAATCCTGGAAGTAGCAACAAAAAGAATAATAAATATTGAATCCTGGAAGAAGCAACAAAAAGAATAAGAAATATTGAATCCTTGAAGAAGCAAGAAAAAGTATAATAAATATGGAATCCTGGAGGAAGTAACAAAAATAATAAGAAATACAGAATCCTGGAAGAAGCAACAAAAAGAATAATAAATATAGAATCCTGGAAGAAGTAACAAAAAGAATAACAAATATTGACTCCTGGAAGTAGTTACAAAAAGAATAATAAATATTGATTCCTGTAAGAAGCAAGAGAAAGAATAATAAATATTGAATCCTGGAAGAAGCAACAAAAAGAATAATAAATATAGAATCCTGGAGGAAATAACAAATAGAATAAGAAATATTGAATCCTGGAAGAAGCAAGAAAAAGTATAAGAAATATTGAATCCTGGAAGAAGCAAGAAAACGAATAACAAATATAGAATCCTGGAGGAAGTAACAAAAAGAATAAGAAATATAGATTCCTGGAGGAAGTAACGAAAAGAATAATAAATATAGAATCGTGGAGGAAGTAACAAAAAGAATAACAAATATTGAATCCTGGAAGAAGCAACAAAAAGAAGAATAAATACAGAATCTTGGAGGAAGTAACAAAAAGAATAAGAGAAATAGAATCCTGGAGCAAGTAACAAAAAGTATAATAAATATTGAATCCTGGAAGAAGCAACAAAAAGAATAATAAATATAGAATCATGGACGAAGTAACAAAGAGAATAAGAAATATAGAATCCTGGAGGATTTAACAAAAAGAATAAGAAATATAGAATCCTGGAGGAAGTAGCAAAAAGTATAATAAATATTGAATCCTAGAAGAAGCAAGAAAAAGAATAATAAATATAGAATCCTGGAGGAAGTAACAAAAAGAATAAGAAATATAGAAACCTGGAGGAAGTAACAAAAAAATAAGAAATATAGAATCCAGGAGGAAGTAGCAAAATATATCATAAATATAGAATCCTGGAAGAAGCAACAAAAAGAAAAAGTAATTATGAATCCTGGAAGTTGCAACAAAAAGAATAATAAATATTGCATCCTGGAAGAAGCAACAAAAAGAACAATAAATATAGAATCCTTGAGGAAGTAACAAAATGAATCAGAAATATTGAATCCTGGAAGAAGCATCAAAAAGCATAAGGGATATTGAATCCTGGAAGAAGTATGTAAAAGTATAATAAATATGGAATCCTGGAGGAAGTAACAAAAAGAATAAGAAATATTGAATCCTGGAAGTAGCAACAAAAAGAATAATAAATAAAGAATCCTGGAGGAAGTAACAAAAAGAATAAGAAATATAGAATCCTGGATGAAGTAACAAGAAGAATAAGAAATATTGAAACCTGGAGTAAGTAACAAAAGCAATAACAAATATTGATTCCTGCAAGAAGCAAGAGAAAGATTAATAAATATTGAATCCTGGTAGAAGCAAGAAAAAGAATAACAAATATAGAACCCTGGAAGAAGCAACATAAAGTATAATAAATATAGAATCCTGGAGGAAATAACAAATAAAATAATAAATATAGAATCGTGGAGGAAGTAACAAAAAGAATAACAAATATTGAAACCTGGAAGAAGCAACAAAAAGAATAATAAATATAGAATCCTGGAGGGACTAACAAAAAGAATAAGAAATATAGAATCCTGGAGGAAGTAACAAAAAGAATTAGAAATATAGAATCCTGGAGGAAGTTACAAAAAGAATAAGAAATATAGAATCCTGGAGGAAGTAGCAAAAAGTATAATAAACATTGAATCCTGGAAGAAGCAACAAAAAGAATAATAAATATAGAACCCTGGACGAAGTAACAAAGAGAATAAGAAATATAGAATCCTGGAGGATTTAACAAAAAGAATAAGAAATATAGAATCCTGGAGGATGTAACAAATAGAACAAGAAATATAGAATCCTGGAGGAAGTAGCAAAAAGTATAATAAATATTGAATCCTAGAAGAAGCAACAAAAAGAATAATAAATATAGAATCCTGGAGGAAGTAACAAAAAGAATAAGAAATATAGAAACCTGGAGGAAGTAACATAAAAATAAGAAATATAGAATCCAGGAGGAAGTAGCAAAATATATCATAAATATAGAATCCTGGAAGAAGCAACAAAAAGAAAAAGTAATTTTGAATCCTGGAAGTTGCAACAAAAAGAATAATAAATATTGCATCCTGGAAGAAGCAACATAAAGAATAATAAATATAGAATCCTGGAGGAAGTAACAAAATGAATAAGGAATATTGAATCCTGGAAGAAGCATCAAAAAGCATAAGGGATATTGAATCCTGGAAGAAGCAAGTAAAAGTATAATAAATATGGAATCCTGGAGGAAGTAACAAAAAGAATAAGAAATATTGAATCCTGGAAGTAGCAACCAAAAGAATAATAAATAAAGAATCCTGGAGGAAGTAACAAAAAGAATAAGAAATATAGAATCCTGGATGAAGTAACAAGAAGAATAAGAAATATTGAAACCTGGAGTAAGTAACAAAAGCAATAATAAATATTGATTCCTGCAAGAAGCAAGAGAAAGAATAATAAATATTGAATCCTGGTAGAAGCAAGAAAAAGAATAATAAATATAGAATCCTGGAAGAAGCAACATAAAGTATAATAAATATAGAATCCTGGAGGAAATAACAAATAGAATAAGAAATATTGAATCCTGGAAGAAGCAAGAAAAAGCATAAGAAATATTGAATCCTTAAAGAAGGAAGAAAACGAATAACAAATATAGAATCCTGGAGGAAATAACAAAAAGAATAAGAAATATAGAATCCTGGAGGGAGTAACAAAAAGAATAAGAAATATAGAATCTTGGAGGAAGTAACAAAAAGAATTAGAAATATAGAATCCTGGAGGAAGTTACAAAAAGAATAAGAAATATAGAATCCTGGAGGAAGTAGCAAAAAGTATAATAAACATTGAATCCTGGAAGAAGCAACAAAAAGAATAATAAATAAAGAATCCTGGAGGAAGTAACATAAAGAATAAGAAATATAGAATCCTGGAGGAAGTAACAAAAAGAATTAGAAATATAGAATCCTGGAGGAAGTAACAAAAAGAATAAAAAATATAGAATCCTGGAGGAAGTAGTAAAACGTATAATAAACATTGAATCCTGGATGAAGCAACAAAAAGAATAATAAATATAGAATCCTGGAGGAAGTAACAAAAAGAATAAGAAATATAGCATCCTGGTGGAAGTAACAAAAAGAATAAGAAATATAGAATCCTGGAAGAAGCAACAAAAAGAAAAAGTAATTTTGAATCCTGGAAGTTGCAACAAAAATTATAATAAATATTGCATCCTGGAAGAAGCAACAAAAACAATAATAAATATAGAAACCTTGAGGAAGTAACAAAATGAATAAGAAATATTGAATCCTGGAAGTAGCAACAAAAAGAATAATAAATATTGAATCCTGGAAGAAGCAACAAAAGGAATCAGAAATATTGAATCCTTGAAGAAGCAAGAAAAAGTATAATAAATATGGAATCCTGGAGGAAGTAACAAAAATAATAAGAAATACAGAATCCTGGAAGAAGCAACAAAAAGAATAATAAATATAGAATCCTGGAAGAAGTAACAAAAAGAATAACAAATATTGACTCCTGGAAGTAGTTACAAAAAGAATAATAAATATTGATTCCTGTAAGAAGCAAGAGAAAGAATAATAAATATTGAATCCTGGAAGAAGCAACAAAAAGAATAATAAATATAGAATCCTGGAGGAAATAACAAATAGAATAAGAAATATTGAATCCTGGAAGAAGCAAGAAAAAGTATAAGAAATATTGAATCCTGGAAGAAGCAAGAAAACGAATAACAAATATAGAATCCTGGAGGAAGTAACAAAAAGAATGAGGAATATAGATTCCTGGAGGAAGTAACAAAAAGAATAATAAATATAGAATCGTGGAGGAAGTAACAAAAAGAATAACAAATATTGAATCCTGGAAGAAGCAACAAAAAGAAGAATAAATACAGAATCTTGGAGGAAGTAACAAAAAGAATAAGAGAAATAGAATCCTGGAGCAAGTAACAAAAAGAATAATAAATATTGAATCCTGGAAGAAGCAACAAAAAGAATAATAAATATAGAATCATGGACGAAGTAACAAGGAGAATAAGAAATATAGAATCCTGGAGGATTTAACAAAAAGAATAAGAAATATAGAATCCTGAAGGAAGTAGCAAAAAGTATAATAAATATTGAATCCTAGAAGAAGCAACAAAAAGAATAATAAATATAGAATCCTGGAGGAAGTAAAAAAAGAATAAGAAATATAGAAACCTGGAGGAAGTAACAAAAAAATAAGAAATATAGAATCCAGGAGGAAGTAGCAAAATATATCATAAATATAGAATCCTCGAAGAAGCAACAAAAAGAAAAAGTAATTTTGAATCCTGGAAGTTGCAACAAAAAGAATAATAAATATTGCATCCTGGAAGAAGCAACATAAAGAATAATAAATATAGAATCCTGGAGGAAGTAACAAAATGAATAAGGAATATTGAATCCTGGAAGAAGCATCAAAAAGCATAAGGGATATTGAATCCTGGAAGGAGTATGTAAAAGTATAATAAATATGGAATCCTGGAGGAAGTAACAAAAAGAATAAGAAATATTGAATCCTGGAAGTAGCAACAAAAAGAATAATAAATAAAGAATCCTGGAGGAAGTAACAAAAAGAATAAGAAATATAGAATCCTGGATGAAGTAACAAGAAGAATAAGAAATATTGAAACCTGGAGTAAGTAACAAAAGCAATAATAAATATTGATTCCTGCAAGAAGCAAGAGAAAGAATAATAAATATTGAATCCTGGTAGAAGCAAGAAAAAGAATAACAAATATAGAACCCTGGAAGAAGCAACATAAAGTTTAATAAATATAGAATCCTGGAGGAAATAACAAATAAAATAATAAATATAGAATCGTGGAGGATGTAACAAAAAGAATAACAAATATTGAAACCTGGAAGAAGCAACAAAAAGAATAATAAATATAAAATCCTGGAGGGACTAACAAAAAGAGTAAGAAATATAGAATCCTGGAGGAAGTAACAAAAAGAATTAGAAATATAGAATCCTGGAGGAAGTTACAAAAAGAATAAGAAATATAGAATCCTGGAGGAAGTAGCAAAAAGTATAATAAACATTGAATCCTGGAAGAAGCAACAAAAAGAATAATAAATATAGAATCCTGGAGGAAGTAACAAAAAGAATAAGAAAAATAGAATCCTGGAGGAAGTAACAAAAAGTATAATAAATATTGAATCCTGGAAGAAGCAACAAAAAAATAATAAATATAGAACCCTGGACGAAGTAACAAAGAGAATAAGAAATATAGAATCCTGGAGGAAGTAACAAGAAGAATAAGAAATATAGAATCCTGGAGGGAGTAACAAAAAAATAAGAAATATAGAATCCAGGAGGAAGTAGCAAAATATATCATAAATATAGAATCCTGGAAGAAGCAACAAAAAGAAAAAGTAATTTTGAATCCTGGAAGTTGCAACAAAAAGAATAATAAATATTGCATCCTGGAAGAAGCAACAAAAAGAATAATAAATATAGAATCCTGGAGGAAGTAACAAAATGAATAAGGAATATTGAATCCTGGAAGAAGCATCAAAAAGCATAACGGATATTGAATCCTGGAAGAAGCAAGTAAAAGTATAATAAATATGGAATCCTGGAGGAAGTAACAAAAAGAATAAGAAATATTGAATCCAGGAAGTAGCAACAAAAAGAATAATAAATAAAGAATCCTGGAGGAAGTAACAAAAAGAATAAGAAATATAGAATCCTGGATGAAGTAACAAGAAGAATAAGAAATATTGAAACCTGGAGTAAGTAACAAAAGCAATAATAAATATTGATTCCTGCAAGAAGCAAGAGAAAGAATAAGAAATATTGAATCCTGGTAGAAGCAAGAAAAAGAATAACAAATATAGAATCCTGGAAGAAGCAACATAAAGTATAATAAATATAGAATCCTGGAGGAAGTAACAAAAAGAATAAGAAATATAGAATCCTGGAGGGAGTAACAAAAAGAATAAGAAATATAGAATGTTGGAGGAAGTAACAAAAAGAATTAGAAATATAGAATCCTGGAGGAAGTTACAAAAAGAATAAGAAATATAGAATCCTGGAGGAAGTAGCAAAAAGTATAATAAACATTGAATCCTGGAAGAAGCAACAAAAAGAATAATAAATATAGAATCCTGGAGGAAGTAACAAAAAGAATAAGAAATATAGAATCCTGGAGGAAGTAACAAAAAGAATAAGAAATATAGAATCCAGGAGGAAGTAGCAAAAAGTATAATAAATATAGAATCCTGGAAGAAGCAACAAAAGGAAAAAGTAATTTTGAATCCTGGAAGTTGCAACAAAAAGTATAATAAATATTGCATCCTGGAAGAAGCAACAAAAAGAATAATAAATATTGAATCCTGGAAGAAGCAAGAAAAAGTATAATAAATATGGAATCCTGGAGGAAGTAACAAAAAGAATAAGAAATATTGAATCCTGGCAGAAACAAGAAAAAGGATAAGAAATATTCTATCCTGGAAGAAGCAAGAAAAAGAATAAGAAATATAGAATCCTGGAGGAAGTAACCAAAAGAATAACAAATATTGAATCCTGGAAGAAGCAACAAAAAGATTAATAAATATAGAATCTTGGAGGAAGTAACAAAAAGAATAACGAATATAGAATCCTGGAGGAAGTAACAAAAATAATAAGAAATATTGAAACCTGGAGGAAGTAACAAAAACAATAATAAATATTGA
Organism: Octopus bimaculoides; assembly: GCF_046866305.1. Lineage (NCBI taxonomy): Eukaryota > Metazoa > Mollusca > Cephalopoda > Octopoda > Octopodidae > Octopus > Octopus bimaculoides. Next base: position 392,656 of record NW_028315302.1, on the reverse strand, counting down.
ATCCTGGAAGAAACAACAAAAAGAATAATAAATATAGAATCCTGGAGGATGTAACAAAAACAATAAGAAATATTGAATCCTGGATGAAGCAACAAAAACAATAAGAAATATTGAATCCTGGAAGAAGCAAGAAAAGGAATAACAAATATAGAATCCTGGAGGAAGTAACAAAAAGAATAAAAAATATTGAAACCTGGAAGTAGTAACAAAAAGAATAATAAATATTGAATCCTGGAAGAAGCAAGAAAAAGAATAATAAATTTAGAATCCTGGAGGAAGTAACAAAAAGAATAAGAAATATACGATCCTGGAAGTAGCAACAAAAAGAATAATAAATATTGAATCCTGGAAGTAGCAACAAAAACAATAAGAAATATTGAATCCTGGAAGAAGCAAGAAAAGGAATAAGAAATATAGAATACCGGAGGAAGTAATAAAAAGAATAAGAAATATTGAATCCCAGACGTAGCAACGAAAAGAAAAATATATAATGAATCCTGGAAGAAGCAACAAAAAGAATAAGAAATATTGAATCCTGGATGAAGTAACAAAAAGAATAAGAAATATAGAATCCTGGAGGAAGCAACAACAAGAATAATAAATATTGAATCCTGGAAGAAGCAACAAAAAGCATAAGAGATATTGAATCCTGGAAGAAGCAAGTAAAAGTATAATAAATATGGAATCCTGGAGGAAGTAACGAAAAGAATAAGAAATATTGAATCCTGGAAGTAGCAACATAAAGAATAATAAATATAGAATCCTGGAGGAAGTAACAAAAAGAATAAGAAATATAGAATCCTGGATGAAGTAACAAGAAGAATAAGAAATATTGAAACCTGGAGTAAGTAACAAAAGCAGTAATAAATATTGATTCCTGTAAGAAGCAAGAGAAAGAATAATAAATATTGAATCCTGGTAGAAGCAAGAAAAAGAATAACAAATATTGAATCCTGGAAGAAGCAACATAAAGTATAAGAAATATAGAATCCTGGAGGAAATAACAAATAGAATAAGAAATATTGAATCCTGGAAGAAGCAAGAAAAAGCATAAGAAATATTGAATCCTGGAAGAAGGGAGAAAACGAATAACAAATATAGAATACTGGAGGAAGTAACAAAAAGAATAAGAAATATAGAATCCTGGAGGAAGTAACAAAAAGAATAATAAATATAGAATCGTGGAGTAAGTAACAAAAATAATATCAAATATTGAAACCTGGAAGAAGCAACAAAAAGAATAATAAATACAGAATCCTGGAGGAAGTAACAAAAAGAATAAGAAAAATTGAATCCTGGAGGAAGTAACAAAAAGTATAATAAATATTGAATCCTGGAAGAAGCAACAAAAAGAATAATAAATATAGAATCCTGGAAGAAGCAAGAAAAAGAATAAGAAATATAGAATCCTGGAGGAAGTAACAAAAAGAATTAGAAATATAGAATCCTGGAGGAAGTTACAAAAAGAATAAGAAATATAGAATCCTGGAGGAAGTAGCAAAAAATATAATAAACATTGAATCCTGGAAGAAGCAACAAAAGAATAATAAATATAGAATCCTGGAGGAAGTAACAAAAAGAATAAGAAATATAGAATCCAGGAGGAAGTAGCAAAAAGTATAATAAATATAGAATCCTGGAAGAAGCAACAAAAAGAATAAGAAATTTTGAATCCTGGAAGAAGCAAGAAAAAGTTTAATAAATATGGAATCCTGGAGGAAGTAACAAAAAGAATAAGAAATATTGAATCCTGGAAGAAGCAACAAAAAGAATAATAAATATAGAATCCTGGAGGAAGTAACAAAAAGAATAACAAATATTGAATCCTGGAAGAAGTAACTAAAAGAATAAGAAATATTGAATCCTGGAGGATGCAAGATAAAGAATAATAAATATTGAATCCTGAAAGAGGCAAGAAAAAGTATAAGAAATAGAGAATCCTGGAGGAAGTAACAAAAAGAATAAGAAATATAGAATCCTGGAGGAAGTAACAAAAAGAATAAGAAATATTCAATCCTCGAGGAAGTAACAAAAAGAATAAAAAATGTTCAATCCTGGAGGAAGTAACAAAAAGAATTAGAAATATTGATACCTGGAAGAAGCAACAAAAAAATAATAAATATAGAATACTGGAGGAAATAACAAAAAGAATAAGAAATATTGAATCCTGGCAGAAACAAGAAAAAGGATAAGAAATATTCAATCCTGGAAGAAGCAAGAAAAAGAATGAGAAATATAGAATCCTGGAGGAAGTAACAAAAAGAATAAGAAATATAGAACCCTGGAGGAAGTAACAAAAAGAATAAGAAATATAGAATCCTGGAGGAAGTAACCAAAAGAATAACAAATATTGAATCCTGGAAGAAGCAACAAAAAGAATAATAAATATAGAATCTTGGAGGAAGTAACAAAAAGAATAACAAATATAGAATCCTGGAGGAAGTAACAAAAATAATAAGAAATATTGAAACCTGGAGGAAGTAACAAAAACAATAATAAATATTGAATCCTGGAAGAAACAACAAAAAGAATAATAAATATAGAATCCTGGAGGATGTAACAAAAACAATAAGAAATATTGAATCCTGGAAGAAGCAACAAAAACAATAAGAAATATTGAATCCTGGAAGAAGCAAGAAAAAGAATAAGAAATATAGAATACCGGAGGAAGTAATAAAAAGAATAAGAAATATTGAATCCCAGACGTAGCAACGAAAAGAATAATACATAATGAATCCTGGAAGTAGCAACAAAAAGAATTAGAAATATTGAATCCTGGAAGAAGTAACAAAAAGAATAAGAAATATAGAATCCTGGAGGAAGTAACAACAAGAATAATAAATATTGAATCCTGGAAGAAACAACAAAAACAATTACAAATATTGAATCCTGGAAGAAATAACAAAAAGTATAAGAAATGTAGAATCCTTGAAGAGGCAACAAATACATTAAGAAATATTGAATCCTGGAAGAAGTAACATAAAGAATAAGAAATATTGAATCCTGGAGGAAGCAAGATAAAGAATAATAAATATTGAATCCTGAAAGAAGCAAGAAAATGTATAAGAAATATAGAATCCTGGAGGAAGTAACAAAAAGAATAAGAAATATAGAATACTGGAGGAAGTAACAAAAACAATAAGAAATATTCAATCCTGGAGGAAGTAACAAAAACAATAAGAAATATAGATACCTGGAAGAAGCAACAAAACGAATAATAAATATAGAATCCTGGAGGAAATACCAAAATGAATAAGAAATATTGAATCCTGGCAGAAACAAGAAAAAGAATTAGAAATATTCAATCCTGGAAGAAGCAAGAAAAAGAATAAGAAATATAGAATCCTGGAGGAAGTAACAAAAAGAATAAGAAATATAGAACCCTGGAGGATGTAACAAAAAGTATAATAAATTTTGAATCCTGGAAGAAGCAACAAAAAGAATAATAAATAAAGAATCCTGGAGGAAGTAACAAAAAGAATAAGAAATATAGAATCCTGGAGGAAGTAACAAAAAGAATAAGAAATATAGAATCCTGGAAGAAGCAACAAAAAGAAAAAGTAATTTTGAATCCTGGAAGTTGCAACAAAAATTATAATAAATATTGCATCCGGGAAGAAGCAACAAAAAGAACAATAAATATAGAATCCTTGAGGAAGTAACAAAATGAATCAGAAATATTGAATCCTGGAAGTAGCAACAAAAAGAATAAGAAATATTGAATCCTGGAAGAAGCAACAAAAAGAATAAGAAATATTGAAACCTGGAAGAAGCAAGAAAAAGTATAATAAATATGGAATCCTGGAGGAAGTAACAAAAAGAATAAGAAATATTGAATCCTGGAAGAAGCAACGAAAAGAATAATAAATACAGAATCTTGGAGGAAGTAACAAAAAGAATAAGAAAAATAGAATCCTGGAGGAAGTAACAAAAATTATAATAAATATTGAATCCTGGAAGAAGCAACAAAAAGAATAATAAATATAGAATCATGGAGGAAGTAACAAAAAGAATAAGAAATATAGAATCCTGGAGGAAGTAACAAAAAGAATTAGAAACATAGAATCCTGGAGGATGTAACAAAAAGAATAAGAAATATAGAATCCTGGAGGAAGTAGCATAAAGTATAATAAACATTCAATCCTGGAAGAAGCAACAAAAAGAAAAAGTAATTTTGAATCCTGGAAGTTGCAACAAAAAGTATAATAAATATTGCATCCTGGAAGAAGAAACAAAAAGAATAATAAATATAGAATCCTTGAGGAAGTAACAAAATGAATAAGAAATATTGAATCCTGGAAGTAGCAACAAAAAGAATAAGAAATATTGAATCCTGGAAGAAGCAACAAAAAGAATAAGAAATATTGAATCCTGGAGGAAGTAACAAAGAGAATAAGAAAAATAGAATCCTGGAGGAAGGGAGAAAAAGTATAATAAATATTGAATCCTGGAAGAAGCAACAAAAAGAATAATAAATATAGAATCCTGGAAGAAGTAACAAAAAGAATAAGAAATATAGAATCCTGGAGGAAGTAACAAAAAGAATAAGAAATATAGAATCCTGGAGGAAGTAACAAAAAGAATAAGAAATATAGAATCCTGGAAGAAGCAACAAAAAGAAAAAGTAATTTTGAATCCTGGAAGTTGCAACAAAAATTATAATAAATATTGCATCCTGGAAGAAGCAACAAAAAGAACAATAAATATAGAATCCTTGAGGAAGTAACAAAATGAATCAGAAATATTGAATCCTGGAAGTAGCAACAAAAAGAATAAGAAATATTGAATCCTGGAAGAAGCAACAAAAAGAATAAGAAATATTGAAACCTGGAAGAAGCAAGAAAAAGTATAATAAATATGGAATCCTGGAGGAAGTAACAAAAAGAATAAGAAATATTGAATCCTGGAAGAAGCAACGAAAAGAATAATAAATACAGAATCTTGGAGGAAGTAACAAAAAGAATAAGAAAAATAGAATCCTGGAGGAAGTAACAAAAATTATAATAAATATTGAATCCTGGAAGAAGCAACAAAAAGAATAATAAATATAGAATCATGGAGGAAGTAACAAAAAGAATAAGAAATATAGAATCCTGGAGGAAGTAACAAAAAGAATTAGAAACATAGAATCCTGGAGGATGTAACAAAAAGAATAAGAAATATAGAATCCTGGAGGAAGTAGCATAAAGTATAATAAACATTCAATCCTGGAAGAAGCAATAAAAAGAAAAAGTAATTTTGAATCCTGGAAGTTGCAACAAAAAGTATAATAAATATTGCATCCTGGAAGAAGAAACAAAAAGAATAATAAATATAGAATCCTTGAGGAAGTAACAAAATGAATAAGAAATATTGAATCCTGGAAGTAGCAACAAAAAGAATAAGAAATATTGAATCCTGGAAGAAGCAACAAAAAGAATAAGAAATATTGAATCCTGGAAGAAGCAAGTAAAAGTATAATAAATATGGAATCCTGGAGGAAGTAGCAAAAAGAATAAGAAATATTGAATCCTGGAAGAAGCAACAAAAAGAATAATAAATACAGAATTTTGGAGGAAGTAACAAAGAGAATAAGAAAAATAGAATCCTGGAGGAAGGGAGAAAAAGTATAATAAATATTGAATCCTGGAAGAAGCAACAAAAAGAATAATAAATATAGAATCCTGGAAGAAGTAACAAAAAGAATAAGAAATATAGAATCCTGGAGGAAGTAACAAAAAGAATTAGAAACATAGAATCCTGGAGGATGTAACAAAAAGAATAAGAAATATAGAATCCTGGAGGAAGTAGCATAAAGTATAATAAACATTGAATCCTGGAAGAAGCAACAAAAAGAAAAAGTAATTTTGAATCCTGGAAGTTGCAACAAAAAGTATAATAAATATTGCATCCTGGAAGAAGAAACAAAAAGAATAATAATAATAGAATCCTTGAGGAAGTAACAAAATGAATAAGAAATATTGAATCCTGGAAGTAGCAACAAAAATAATAAGAAATATTGAATCCTGGAAGAAGCAACAAAAAGAATAAGAAATATTGAATCCTGGAAGAAGCAAGAAAAAGTATAATAAATATGGAATCCTGGAGGAAGTAATAAAAAGAATAAGAAATATTGAATCCTGGAAGAAGCAACAAAAAGAATAATAAATATAGAATCCTGGAGGAAGTAACAAAAAGAATAACAAATATTGAATCCTGGAAGAAGTAACTAAAAGAATAAGAAATATTGAATCCTGGAGGAAGCAAGATAAAGAATAATAAATATTGAATCCTGAAAGAAGCAAGAAAAAGTATAAGAAATATAGAATCCTGGAGGAAGTAACAAAAAGAATAAGAAATATAGAATCCTCGAGGAAGTAACAAAAAGAATAAGAAATATTCAATCCTCGACGAAGTAACAAAAAGAATAAGAAATATTCAATCCTGGAGGAAGTAACAAAGAGAATAAGAAATATTGATACCTGGAAGAAGCAACAAAAAGAATAATAAATATAGAATCCTGGAGGAAATAACAAAAAGAATAAGAAATATTGAATCCTGGCAGAAACAATAAAAAGGATAAGAAATATTCAATCCTGGAAGAAGCAAGAAAAAGAATAAGAAATATAGAATTCTGGAGGAAGAAACAAAAAGAATAAGAAATATAGAACCCTGGAGGAAGTAACAAAAAGAATAAGAAATATAGAATCCTGGAGGAAGCAACAAAAAGAATAATAAATATAGAATCCTTGAGGAAGTAACAAAATGAATAAGAAATATTGAATCCTGGAAGTAGCAATAAAAAGAATAAGAAATATTGAATCCTGGAAGAAGCAACAAAAAGAATAAGAAATATTGAATCCTGGAAGAAGCAACAAAAAGAATAATAAATACAAAATCTTGGAGGAAGTAACAAAAAGAATAAGAAAAATAGAATCCTGGAGGAAGTAACAAAAAGTATAATAAATATTAAATCCTGGAAGAAGCAACAAAAAGAATAATAAATATAGAATCCTGGAGGAAGTAACAAAAAGAATAAGAAATATAGAATCCTGGAAGAAGCAACAAAAAGAATAATAAATACAGAATCTTGGAGGAAGTAACAAAGAGAATAAGAAATATAGAATCCTGGAGGAAGTAACAAAAAGTATAATAAATATTAAATCCTGGAAGAAGCAACAAAAAGAATAATAAATATAGAATCCTGGAGGAAGTAACAAAAAGAATAAGAAATATAGAATCCTGGAGGAAGTAACAAAAAGAATTAGAAACATAGAATCCTGGAGGATGTAACAAAAAGAATAAGAAATATAGAATCCTGGAGGAAGTAGCATAAAGTATAATAAACATTGAATCCTGGAAGAAGCAACAAAAAGAAAAAGTAATTTTGTATCCTGGAAGTTGAAACAAAAAGTATAATAAATATTGCATACTGGAAGAAGAAACAAAAAGAATAATAATAATAGAATCCTTGAGGAAGTAACAAAATGAATAAGAAATATTGAATCCTGGAAGTAGCAACAAAAAGAATAAGAAATATTGAATCCTGGAAGAAGCAAGAAAAAGTATAATAAATATGGAATCCTGGAGGAAGTAACAAAAAGAATAAGAAATATTGAATCCTGGAAGAAGCAACAAAAAGAATAATAAATATAGAATCCTGGAGGAAGTAACAAAAAGAATAACAAATATTAAATCCTGGAAGAAGTAACTAAAAGAATAAGAAATTTTGAATCCTGGAGGAAGCAAGATAAAGAATAATAAATATTGAATCCTGAAAGAAGCAAGAAAAAGTATAAGAAATATAGAATCCTGGAGGAAGTAACAAAAAGAATAAGAAATATAGAATCCTGGAGGAAGTAACAAAAAGAATAAGAAATATAGAACCCTGGAGGAAGTAACAAAAAGAATAAGAAATATAGAATCCTGGAGGAAGTAACCAAAAGAATAACAAATATTGAATCCTGGAAGAAGCAACAAAAAGAATAATAAATATTGAATCCTGGAGGAAGTAACAAAAAGAATAACAAATATAGAATCCTGGAGGAAGTAACAAAAATAATAAGAAATATTGAAACCTGGAGGAAGTAACAAAAACAATAATAAATATTGAATCCTGGAAGAAACAACCAAAAGAATGATAAATATTGAATCCTGGAAGAAGCAAGAAAAAGAATAATAAATTTAGAATCCTGGAGGAAGTAACAAAAAGAATAAGAAATATTGAATCCTGGAAGAAGCAAGAAAAAGAATAACAAATATTGAATCGCAGACGTAGCAACGAAAAGAATAATACATATTGAATCCTGGAAGTAGCAACAAAAAGAATTAGAAATATTGAATCCTGGAAGAAGCAACAAAAAGAATAAGAAATATTGAATCCTGGACGAAGTAACAAAAAGAATAAGAAATATAGAATCCTGGAGGAAGTAACAACAAGAATAATAAATATTGAATCCTGGAAGAAACAACAAAAACAATTACAAATATTGAATCCTGGAAGAAATAACAAAAAGTATAAGAAATGTAGAATCCTTGAAGAGGCAACAAAAACATTAAGAAATATTGAATCCTGGAAGAAGTAACATAAAGAATAAGAAATATTGAATCCTGGAGGAAGCAAGATAAAGAATAATAAATATTGAATCCTGAAAGAAGCAAGAAAATGCATAAGAAATATAGAATCCTGGAGGAAGTAACAAAAAGAATAAGAAATATAGAATCCTGGAGGAAGTAACAAAAAGAATAAGAAATATTGAATCCTCGAGGAAGTAACAAAAACAATAAGAAATATTCAATCCTGGAGGAAGTAACGAAAACAATAAGAAATATTGAAACCTGGAAGAAGCAACAAAACGAATAATAAATATAGAATCCTGGAGGAAATACCAAAATGAATAAGAAATATTGAATCCTGGAAGTAGCAATAAAAAGAATAAGAAATATTGAATCCTGGAAGAAGCAACAAAAAGAATAAGAAATATTGAATCCTGGAAGAAGCAAGAAAAAGTATAATAAATATGGAATCCTGGAGGAAGTAACAAAAAGAATAAGAAATATTCAATCCTGGAAGAAGCAACAAAAAGAATAATAAATACAGAATCTTGGAGGAAGTAACAAAAAGAATAAGAAAAATAGAATCCTGGAGGAAGTAACAAAAAGTATAATAAATATTAAATCCTGGAAGAAGCAACAAAATGAATAATAAATATAGAATCCTGGAGGAAGTAACAAAAAGAATAAGAAATATAGAATCCTGGAGGAAGTAACAAAAAGAATTAGAAACATAGAATCCTGGAGGATGTAACAAAAAGAATAAAAAATATAGAATCCTGGAGGAAGTAGCATAAAGTATAATAAACATTGAATCCTGGAAGAGGGAACAAAAAGAAAAAGTAATTTTGAATCCTGGAAGTTGAAACAAAAAGTATAATAAATATTGCATCCTGGAAGAAGAAACAAAAAGAATAATAATAATAGAATCCTTGAGGAAGTAACAAAATGAATAAGAAATATTGAATCCTGGAAGTAGCAACAAAAAGAATAAGAAATATTGAATCCTGGAAGAAGCAAGAAAAAGTATAATAAATATGGAATGCTGGAGGAAGTAACAAAAAGAATAAGAAATATTGAATCCTGGAAGAAGCAACAAAAAGAATAATAAATATAGAATCCTGGAGGAAGTAACAAAAAGAATAAGAAATATAGAATCCTGGAGGAAGTAACAAAAAGAATAAGAAATATAGAACCCTGGAGGAAGTAACAAAAAGAATAAGAAATATAGAATCCTGGAGGAAGTAACCAAAAGAATAACAAATATTGAATCCTGGAAGAAGCAACAAAAAGAATAATAAATATTGAATCCTGGAGGAAGTAACAAAAAGAATAACAAATATAGAATCCTGGAGGAAGTAACAAAAATAATAAGAAATATTGAAACCTGGAGGAAGTAACAAAAACAATAATAAATATTGAATCCTGGAAGAAACAACCAAAAGAATGATAAATATTGAATCCTGGAAGAAGCAAGAAGAAGAATAACAAATATTGAATCGCAGACGTAGCAACGAAAAGAATAATACATAATGAATCCTGGAAGTAGCAACAAAAAGAATTAGAAATATTGAATCCTGGAAGAAGCAACAAAAAGAATAAGAAATATTGAATCCTGGACGAAGTAACAAAAAGAATAAGAAATATAGAATCCTGGAGGAAGTAACAACAAGAATAATAAATATTGAATCCTGGAAGAAACAACAAAAACAATTACAAATATTGAATCCTGGAAGAAATAACAAAAAGTATAAGAAATGTAGAATCCTTGAAGAGGCAACAAAAACATTAAGAAATATTGAATCCTGGAAGAAGTAACATAAAGAATAAGAAATATTGAATCCTGGAGGAAGCAAGATAAAGAATAATAAATATTGAATCCTGAAAGAAGCAAGAAAATGTATAAGAAATATAGAATCCTGGAGGAAGTAACAAAAAGAATAAGAAATATAGAATCCTGGAGGAAGTAACAAAAAGAATAAGAAATATTGAATCCTCGAGGAAGTAACAAAACCAATAAGAAATATTCAATCCTGGAGGAATTTACGAAAACAATAAGAAATATTGAAACCTGGAAGAAGCAACAAAACGAATAATAAATATAGAATCCTGGAGGAAATACCAAAATGAATAAGAAATATTGAATCCTGGCAGAAACAAGAAAAAGAATAAGAAATATTCAATCCTGGAAGAAGCAAGAAAAAGAATAAGAAATATAGAATCCCGGAGGAAGTAACAAAAATAATAAGAAATATAGAACCCTGGAGGAAGTAACAAAAAGTATAATAAATATTTAATCCTGGAAGAAGCAACAAAAAGAATAATAAATAAAGAATCCTGGAGGAAGTAACATAAAGAATATAAAATATAGAATCCTGGAGGAAGTAACAAAAAGAATTAGAAATATAGAATCCTGCAGGAAGTAACAAAAAGAATAAGAAATATAGAATCCTGGAGGAAGTAACAAAAAGAATAAGAAATATAGAATCCAGGCGGAAGTAGCAAAAAGTATAATAAATATAGAATCCTGGAAGAAGCAACAAAAAGAAAAAGTAATTTTGAATCCTGGAAGTTGCAACAAAAATTATAATAAATATTGCATCCTGGAAGAAGCAACAAAAAGAATAATAAATATAGAATCCTTGAGGAAGTAACAAAATCAATAAGAAATATTGAATCCTGGAAGTAGCAACAAAAAGAATAAGAAATATTGAATCCTGGAAGAAGCAACAAAAAGAATAAGAAATATTGAATCCTGGAAGAAGCAAGTAAAAGTATAATAAATATGGAATCCTGGAGGAAGTAACAAAAAGAATAAGAAATATTGAATCCTGGAAGAAGCAACAAAAAGAATAATAAATAGAGAATCCTGGAGGAAGTAACAAAAAGAATAACACATATTGAATCCTGGAAGAAGTAACTAAAAGAATAAGAAATATTGAATCCTGGAGGAAGCAAGATAAAGAATAATAAATATTGAATCCTGAAAGAAGCAAGAAAAAGTATAAGAAATATAGAATCCTGGAGGAAGTAACAAAAAGAATAAGAAATATAGAATCCTGGAGGAAGTAACAAAAAGAATAAGAAATATAGAACCCTGGAGGAAGTAACAAAAAGAATAAGAAATATAGAATCCTGGAGGAAGTAACCAAAAGAATAACAAATATTGAATCCTGGAAGAAGCAACAAAAAGAATAATAAATATTGAATCCTGGAGGAAGTAACAAAAAGAATAACAAATATAGAATCCTGGAGGAAGTAACAAAAATAATAAGAAATATTGAAACCTGGAGGAAGTAACAAAAACAATAATAAATATTGAATCCTGGAAGAAACAACCAAAAGAATGATAAATATTGAATCCTGGAAGAAGCAAGAAAAAGATTAATAAATTTAGAATCCTGGAGGAAGTAACAAAAAGAATAAGAAATATACGATCCTGGAAGTAGCAACAAAAACAATAAGAAATATTGAATCCTGGAAGAAGCAAGAAAAAGAATAACAAATATTGAATCGCAGACGTAGCAACGAAAAGAATAATACATATTGAATCCTGGAAGTAGCAACAAAAAGAATTAGAAATATTGAATCCTGGAAGAAGCAACAAAAAGAATAAGAAATATTGAATCCTGGACGAAGTAACAAAAAGAATAAGAAATATAGAATCCTGGAGGAAGTAACAACAAGAATAATAAATATTGAATCCTGGAAGAAACAACAAAAACAATTACAAATATTGAATCCTGGAAGAAATAACAAAAAGTATAAGAAATGTAGAATCCTTGAAGAGGCAACAAAAACATTAAGAAATATTGAATCCTGGAAGAAGTAACATAAAGAATAAGAAATATTGAATCCTGGAGGAAGCAAGATAAAGAATAATAAATATTGAATCCTGAAAGAAGCAAGAAAATGTATAAGAAATATAGAATCCTGGAGGAAGTAAACAAAAGAATAAGAAATATAGAATCCTGGAGGAAGTAACAAAAAGAATAAGAAATATAGAATCCTGGAGGAAGTAACAAAAAGAATAAGAAATATTGAATCCTCGAGGAAGTAACAAAAACAATAAGAAATATTCAATCCTGGAGGAATTTACGAAAACAATAAGAAATATTGAAACCTGGAAGAAGCAACAAAACGAATAATAAATATAGAATCCTGGAGGAAATACCAAAATGAATAAGAAATATTGAATCCTGGCAGAAACAAGAAAAAGAATAAGAAATATTCAATCCTGGAAGAAGCAAGAAAAAGAATAAGAAATATAGAATCCCGGAGGAAGTAACAAAAATAATAAGAAATATAGAACCCTGGAGGAAGTAACAAAAAGTATAATAAATATTTAATCCTGGAAGAAGCAACAAAAAGAATAATAAATAAAGAATCCTGGAGGAAGTAACATAAAGAATATAAAATATAGAATCCTGGAGGAAGTAACAAAAAGAATTAGAAATATAGAATCCTGCAGGAAGTAACAAAAAGAATAAGAAATATAGAATCCTGGAGGAAGTAACAAAAAGAATAAGAAATATAGAATCCAGGAGGAAGTAGCAAAAAGTATAATAAATATAGAATCCTGGAAGAAGCAACAAAAAGAAAAAGTAATTTTGAATCCTGGATGTTGCAACAAAAATTATAATAAATATTGCATCCTGGAAGAAGCAACAAAAAGAATAATAAATATAGAATCCTTGAGGAAGTAACAAAATCAATAAGAAATATTGAATCCTGGAAGTAGCAACAAAAAGAATAAGAAATATTGAATCCTGGAAGAAGCAACAAAAAGAATAAGAAATATTGAATCCTGGAAGAAGCAAGTAAAAGTATAATAAATATGGAATCCTGGAGGAAGTAACAAAAAGAATAAGAAATATTGAATCCTGGAAGAAGCAACAAAAAGAATAATAAATAGAGAATCCTGGAGGAAGTAACAAAAAGAATAACACATATTGAATCCTGGAAGAAGTAACTAAAAGAATAAGAAATATTGAATCCTGGAGGAAGCAAGATAAAGAATAATAAATATTGAATCCTGAAAGAAGCAAGAAAAAGTATAAGAAATATAGAATCCTGGAGGAAGTAACAAAAAGAATAAGAAATATAGAATCCTGGAGGAAGTAACAAAAAGAATAAGAAATATAGAACCCTGGAGGAAGTAACAAAAAGAATAAGAAATATAGAATCCTGGAGGAAGTAACCAAAAGAATAACAAATATTGAATCCTGGAAGAAGCAACAAAAAGAATAATAAATATTGAATCCTGGAGGAAGTAACAAAAAGAATAACAAATATAGAATCCTGGAGGAAGTAACAAAAATAATAAGAAATATTGAAACCTGGAGGAAGTAACAAAAACAATAATAAATATTGAATCCTGGAAGAAACAACCAAAAGAATGATAAATATTGAATCCTGGAAGAAGCAAGAAAAAGATAATTAAATTTAGAATCCTGGAGGAAGTAACAAAAAGAATAAGAAATATACGATCCTGGAAGTAGCAACAAAAACAATAAGAAATATTGAATCCTGGAAGAAGCAAGAAAAAGAATAACAAATATTGAATCGCAGACGTAGCAACGAAAAGAATAATACATATTGAATCCTGGAAGTAGCAACAAAAAGAATTAGAAATATTGAATCCTGGAAGAAGCAACAAAAAGAATAAGAAATATTGAATCCTGGACGAAGTAACAAAAAGAATAAGAAATATAGAATCCTGGAGGAAGTAACAACAAGAATAATAAATATTGAATCCTGGAAGAAACAACAAAAACAATTACAAATATTGAATCCTGGAAGAAATAACAAAAAGTATAAGAAATGTAGAATCCTTGAAGAGGCAACAAAAACATTAAGAAATATTGAATCCTGGAAGAAGTAACATAAAGAATAAGAAATATTGAATCCTGGAGGAAGCAAGATAAAGAATAATAAATATTGAATCCTGAAAGAAGCAAGAAAATGTATAAGAAATATAGAATCCTGGAGGAAGTAAACAAAAGAATAAGAAATATAGAATCCTGGAGGAAGTAACAAAAAGAATAAGAAATATTGAATCCTCGAGGAAGTAACAAAAACAATAAGAAATATTCAATCCTGGAGGAAGTAACGAAAACAATAAGAAATATTGAAACCTGGAAGAAGCAACAAAACGAATAATAAATATAGAATCCTGGAGGAAATACCAAAATGAATAAGAAATATTGAATCCTGGAAGTAGCAATAAAAAGAATAAGAAATATTGAATCCTGGAAGAAGCAACAAAAAGAATAAGAAATATTGAATCCTGGAAGAAGCAAGAAAAAGTATAATAAATATGGAATCCTGGAGGAAGTAACAAAAAGAATAAGAAATATTGAATCCTGGAAGAAGCAACAAAAAGAATAATAAATACAGAATCTTGGACGAAGTAACAAAAAGAATAAGAAAAATAGAATCCTGGAGGAAGTAACAAAAAGTATAATAAATATTAAATCCTGGAAGAAGCAACAAAATGAATAATAAATATAGAATCCTGGAGGAAGTAACAAAAAGAATAAGAAATATAGAATCCTGGAGGAAGTAACAAAAAGAATTAGAAACATAGAATCCTGGAGGATGTAACAAAAAGAATAAGAAATATAGAATCCTGGAGGAAGTAGCATAAAGTATAATAAACATTGAATCCTGGAAGAAGCAACAAAAAGAAAAAGTAATTTTGAATCCTGGAAGTTGAAACAAAAAGTATAATAAATATTGCATCCTGGAAGAAGAAACAAAAAGAATAATAATAATAGAATCCTTGAGGAAGTAACAAAATGAATAAGAAATATTGAATCCTGGAAGTAGCAACAAAAAGTATAAGAAATATTGAATCCTGGAGGAAGCAAGATAAAGAATAATAAATATTGAATCCTGAAAGAAGCAAGAAAATGTATAAGAAATATAGAATCCTGGAGGAAGTAAACAAAAGAATAAGAAATATAGAATCCTGGAGGAAGTAACAAAAAGAATAAGAAATATAGAATCCTGGAGGAAGTAACAAAAAGAATAAGAAATATTGAATCCTCGAGGAAGTAACAAAAACAATAAGAAATATTCAATCCTGGAGGAATTTACGAAAACAATAAGAAATATTGAAACCTGGAAGAAGCAACAAAACGAATAATAAATATAGAATCCTGGAGGAAATACCAAAATGAATAAGAAATATTGAATCCTGGCAGAAACAAGAAAAAGAATAAGAAATATTCAATCCTGGAAGAAGCAAGAAAAAGAATAAGAAATATAGAATCCCGGAGGAAGTAACAAAAATAATAAGAAATATAGAACCCTGGAGGAAGTAACAAAAAGTATAATAAATATTTAATCCTGGAAGAAGCAACAAAAAGAATAATAAATAAAGAATCCTGGAGGAAGTAACATAAAGAATATAAAATATAGAATCCTGGAGGAAGTAACAAAAAGAATTAGAAATATAGAATCCTGCAGGAAGTAACAAAAAGAATAAGAAATATAGAATCCTGGAGGAAGTAACAAAAAGAATAAGAAATATAGAATCCAGGAGGAAGTAGCAAAAAGTATAATAAATATAGAATCCTGGAAGAAGCAACAAAAAGAAAAAGTAATTTTGAATCCTGGATGTTGCAACAAAAATTATAATAAATATTGCATCCTGGAAGAAGCAACAAAAAGAATAATAAATATAGAATCCTTGAGGAAGTAACAAAATCAATAAGAAATATTGAATCCTGGAAGTAGCAAAAAAAAGAATAAGAAATATTGAATCCTGGAAGAAGCAACAAAAAGAATAAGAAATATTGAATCCTGGAAGAAGCAAGTAAAAGTATAATAAATATGGAATCCTGGAGGAAGTAACAAAAAGAATAAGAAATATTGAATCCTGGAAGAAGCAACAAAAAGAATAATAAATAGAGAATCCTGGAGGAAGTAACAAAAAGAATAACACATATTGAATCCTGGAAGAAGTAACTAAAAGAATAAGAAATATTGAATCCTGGAGGAAGCAAGATAAAGAATAATAAATATTGAATCCTGAAAGAAGCAAGAAAAAGTATAAGAAATATAGAATCCTGGAGGAAGTAACAAAAAGAATAAGAAATATAGAATCCTGGAGGAAGTAACAAAAAGAATAAGAAATATAGAACCCTGGAGGAAGTAACAAAAAGAATAAGAAATATAGAATCCTGGAGGAAGTAACCAAAAGAATAACAAATATTGAATCCTGGAAGAAGCAACAAAAAGAATAATAAATATTGAATCCTGGAGGAAGTAACAAAAAGAATAACAAATATAGAATCCTGGAGGAAGTAACAAAAATAATAAGAAATATTGAAACCTGGAGGAAGTAACAAAAACAATAATAAATATTGAATCCTGGAAGAAACAACCAAAAGAATGATAAATATTGAATCCTGGAAGAAGCAAGAAAAAGATTAATAAATTTAGAATCCTGGAGGAAGTAACAAAAAGAATAAGAAATATACGATCCTGGAAGTAGCAACAAAAACAATAAGAAATATTGAATCCTGGAAGAAGCAAGAAAAAGAATAACAAATATTGAATCGCAGACGTAGCAACGAAAAGAATAATACATATTGAATCCTGGAAGTAGCAACAAAAAGAATTAGAAATATTGAATCCTGGAAGAAGCAACAAAAAGAATAAGAAATATTGAATCCTGGACGAAGTAACAAAAAGAATAAGAAATATAGAATCCTGGAGGAAGTAACAACAAGAATAATAAATATTGAATCCTGGAAGAAACAACAAAAACAATTACAAATATTGAATCCTGGAAGAAATAACAAAAAGTATAAGAAATGTAGAATCCTTGAAGAGGCAACAAAAACATTAAGAAATATTGAAACCTGGAGGAAGTAACAAAAACAATAATAAATATTGAATCCTGGAAGAAACAACCAAAAGAATGATAAATATTGAATCCTGGAAGAAGCAAGAAAAAGATAATTAAATTTAGAATCCTGGAGGAAGTAACAAAAAGAATAAGAAATATACGATCCTGGAAGTAGCAACAAAAACAATAAGAAATATTGAATCCTGGAAGAAGCAAGAAAAAGAATAACAAATATTGAATCGCAGACGTAGCAACGAAAAGAATAATACATATTGAATCCTGGAAGTAGCAACAAAAAGAATTAGAAATATTGAATCCTGGAAGAAGCAACAAAAAGAATAAGAAATATTGAATCCTGGACGAAGTAACAAAAAGAATAAGAAATATAGAATCCTGGAGGAAGTAACAACAAGAATAATAAATATTGAATCCTGGAAGAAACAACAAAAACAATTACAAATATTGAATCCTGGAAGAAATAACAAAAAGTATAAGAAATGTAGAATCCTTGAAGAGGCAACAAAAACATTAAGAAATATTGAATCCTGGAAGAAGTAACATAAAGAATAAGAAATATTGAATCCTGGAGGAAGCAAGATAAAGAATAATAAATATTGAATCCTGAAAGAAGCAAGAAAATGTATAAGAAATATAGAATCCTGGAGGAAGTAAACAAAAGAATAAGAAATATAGAATCCTGGAGGAAGTAACAAAAAGAATAAGAAATATTGAATCCTCGAGGAAGTAACAAAAACAATAAGAAATATTCAATCCTGGAGGAAGTAACGAAAACAATAAGAAATATTGAAACCTGGAAGAAGCAACAAAACGAATAATAAATATAGAATCCTGGAGGAAATACCAAAATGAATAAGAAATATTGAATCCTGGAAGTAGCAATAAAAAGAATAAGAAATATTGAATCCTGGAAGAAGCAACAAAAAGAATAAGAAATATTGAATCCTGGAAGAAGCAAGAAAAAGTATAATAAATATGGAATCCTGGAGGAAGTAACAAAAAGAATAAGAAATATTGAATCCTGGAAGAAGCAACAAAAAGAATAATAAATACAGAATCTTGGACGAAGTAACAAAAAGAATAAGAAAAATAGAATCCTGGAGGAAGTAACAAAAAGTATAATAAATATTAAATCCTGGAAGAAGCAACAAAATGAATAATAAATATAGAATCCTGGAGGAAGTAACAAAAAGAATAAGAAATATAGAATCCTGGAGGAAGTAACAAAAAGAATTAGAAACATAGAATCCTGGAGGATGTAACAAAAAGAATAAGAAATATAGAATCCTGGAGGAAGTAGCATAAAGTATAATAAACATTGAATCCTGGAAGAAGCAACAAAAAGAAAAAGTAATTTTGAATCCTGGAAGTTGAAACAAAAAGTATAATAAATATTGCATCCTGGAAGAAGAAACAAAAAGAATAATAATAATAGAATCCTTGAGGAAGTAACAAAATGAATAAGAAATATTGAATCCTGGAAGTAGCAACAAAAAGTATAAGAAATATTGAATCCTGGAGGAAGCAAGATAAAGAATAATAAATATTGAATCCTGAAAGAAGCAAGAAAATGTATAAGAAATATAGAATCCTGGAGGAAGTAAACAAAAGAATAAGAAATATAGAATCCTGGAGGAAGTAACAAAAAGAATAAGAAATATAGAATCCTGGAGGAAGTAACAAAAAGAATAAGAAATATTGAATCCTCGAGGAAGTAACAAAAACAATAAGAAATATTCAATCCTGGAGGAATTTACGAAAACAATAAGAAATATTGAAACCTGGAAGAAGCAACAAAACGAATAATAAATATAGAATCCTGGAGGAAATACCAAAATGAATAAGAAATATTGAATCCTGGCAGAAACAAGAAAAAGAATAAGAAATATTCAATCCTGGAAGAAGCAAGAAAAAGAATAAGAAATATAGAATCCCGGAGGAAGTAACAAAAATAATAAGAAATATAGAACCCTGGAGGAAGTAACAAAAAGTATAATAAATATTTAATCCTGGAAGAAGCAACAAAAAGAATAATAAATAAAGAATCCTGGAGGAAGTAACATAAAGAATATAAAATATAGAATCCTGGAGGAAGTAACAAAAAGAATTAGAAATATAGAATCCTGCAGGAAGTAACAAAAAGAATAAGAAATATAGAATCCTGGAGGAAGTAACAAAAAGAATAAGAAATATAGAATCCAGGAGGAAGTAGCAAAAAGTATAATAAATATAGAATCCTGGAAGAAGCAACAAAAAGAAAAAGTAATTTTGAATCCTGGATGTTGCAACAAAAATTATAATAAATATTGCATCCTGGAAGAAGCAACAAAAAGAATAATAAATATAGAATCCTTGAGGAAGTAACAAAATCAATAAGAAATATTGAATCCTGGAAGTAGCAAAAAAAAGAATAAGAAATATTGAATCCTGGAAGAAGCAACAAAAAGAATAAGAAATATTGAATCCTGGAAGAAGCAAGTAAAAGTATAATAAATATGGAATCCTGGAGGAAGTAACAAAAAGAATAAGAAATATTGAATCCTGGAAGAAGCAACAAAAAGAATAATAAATAGAGAATCCTGGAGGAAGTAACAAAAAGAATAACACATATTGAATCCTGGAAGAAGTAACTAAAAGAATAAGAAATATTGAATCCTGGAGGAAGCAAGATAAAGAATAATAAATATTGAATCCTGAAAGAAGCAAGAAAAAGTATAAGAAATATAGAATCCTGGAGGAAGTAACAAAAAGAATAAGAAATATAGAATCCTGGAGGAAGTAACAAAAAGAATAAGAAATATAGAACCCTGGAGGAAGTAACAAAAAGAATAAGAAATATAGAATCCTGGAGGAAGTAACCAAAAGAATAACAAATATTGAATCCTGGAAGAAGCAACAAAAAGAATAATAAATATTGAATCCTGGAGGAAGTAACAAAAAGAATAACAAATATAGAATCCTGGAGGAAGTAACAAAAATAATAAGAAATATTGAAACCTGGAGGAAGTAACAAAAACAATAATAAATATTGAATCCTGGAAGAAACAACCAAAAGAATGATAAATATTGAATCCTGGAAGAAGCAAGAAAAAGATTAATAAATTTAGAATCCTGGAGGAAGTAACAAAAAGAATAAGAAATATACGATCCTGGAAGTAGCAACAAAAACAATAAGAAATATTGAATCCTGGAAGAAGCAAGAAAAAGAATAACAAATATTGAATCGCAGACGTAGCAACGAAAAGAATAATACATATTGAATCCTGGAAGTAGCAACAAAAAGAATTAGAAATATTGAATCCTGGAAGAAGCAACAAAAAGAATAAGAAATATTGAATCCTGGACGAAGTAACAAAAAGAATAAGAAATATAGAATCCTGGAGGAAGTAACAACAAGAATAATAAATATTGAATCCTGGAAGAAACAACAAAAACAATTACAAATATTGAATCCTGGAAGAAATAACAAAAAGTATAAGAAATGTAGAATCCTTGAAGAGGCAACAAAAACATTAAGAAATATTGAATCCTGGAAGAAGTAACATAAAGAATAAGAAATATTGAATCCTGGAGGAAGCAAGATAAAGAATAATAAATATTGAATCCTGAAAGAAGCAAGAAAATGTATAAGAAATATAGAATCCTGGAGGAAGTAAACAAAAGAATAAGAAATATAGAATCCTGGAGGAAGTAACAAAAAGAATAAGAAATATTGAATCCTCGAGGAAGTAACAAAAACAATAAGAAATATTCAATCCTGGAGGAAGTAACGAAAACAATAAGAAATATTGAAACCTGGAAGAAGCAACAAAACGAATAATAAATATAGAATCCTGGAGGAAATACCAAAATGAATAAGAAATATTGAATCCTGGAAGTAGCAATAAAAAGAATAAGAAATATTGAATCCTGGAAGAAGCAACAAAAAGAATAAGAAATATTGAATCCTGGAAGAAGCAAGAAAAAGTATAATAAATATGGAATCCTGGAGGAAGTAACAAAAAGAATAAGAAATATTGAATCCTGGAAGAAGCAACAAAAAGAATAATAAATACAGAATCTTGGACGAAGTAACAAAAAGAATAAGAAAAATAGAATCCTGGAGGAAGTAACAAAAAGTATAATAAATATTAAATCCTGGAAGAAGCAACAAAATGAATAATAAATATAGAATCCTGGAGGAAGTAACAAAAAGAATAAGAAATATAGAATCCTGGAGGAAGTAACAAAAAGAATTAGAAACATAGAATCCTGGAGGATGTAACAAAAAGAATAAGAAATATAGAATCCTGGAGGAAGTAGCATAAAGTATAATAAACATTGAATCCTGGTAGAAGCAACAAAAAGAAAAAGTAATTTTGAATCCTGGAAGTTGAAACAAAAAGTATAATAAATATTGCATCCTGGAAGAAGAAACAAAAAGAATAATAATAATAGAATCCTTGAGGAAGTAACAAAATGAATAAGAAATATTGAATCCTGGAAGTAGCAACAAAAAGTATAAGAAATATTGAATCCTGGAAGAAGCAAGAAAAAGTATAATAAATATGGAATCCTGGAGGAAGTAACAAAAAGAATAAGAAATATTGAATCCTGGAAGAAGCAACAAAAAGAATAATAAATATAGAATCCTGGAGGAAGTAACAAAAAGAATAACAAATATTGAATCCTGGAAGAAGTAACTAAAAGAATAAGAAATATTGAATCCTGGAGGAAGCAAGATAAAGAATAATAAATATTGAATCCTGGAAGAAACAACCAAAAGAATGATAAATATTGAATCCTGGAAGAAGCAAGAAAAAGTATAATATATTTAGAATCCTGGAGGAAGTAACAAAAAGAATAAGAAATATACGATCCTGGAAGTAGCAACAAAAACAATAAGAAATATTGAATCCTGGAAGAAGCAAGAAGAAGAATAACAAATATTGAATCGCAGACGTAGCAACGAAAAGAATAATACATAATGAATCCTGGAAGTAGCAACAAAAAGAATTAGAAATATTGAATCCTGGACGAAGTAACAAAAAGAATAAGAAATATAGAATCCTGGAGGAAGTAACAACAAGAATAATAAATATTGAATCCTGGAAGAAACAACAAAAACAATTACAAATATTGAATCCTGGAAGAAATAACAAAAAGTATAAGAAATGTAGAATCCTTGAAGAGGCAACAAAAACATTAAGAAATATTGAATCCTGGAGGAAGTAACATAAAGAATAAGAAATATTGAATCCTGGAGGAAGCAAGATAAAGAATAATAAATATTGAATCCTGAAAGAAGCAAGAAAATGTATAAGAAATATAGAATCCTGGAGGAAGTAACAAAAAGAATAAGAAATATAGAATCCTGGAGGAAGTAACAAAAAGAATAAGAAATATTGAATCCTCGAGGAAGTAACAAAAACAATAAGAAATATTCAATCCTGGAGGAAGTAACGAAAACAATAAGAAATATTGAAACCTGGAAGAAGCAACAAAACGAATAATAAATATAGAATCCTGGAGGAAATACCAAAATGAATAAGAAATATTGAATCCTGGCAGAAACAAGAAAAAGAATAAGAAATATTCAATCCTGGAAGAAGCAAGAAAAAGAATAATAAATTTAGAATCCTGGAGGAAGTAACAAAAAGAATAAGAAATATAGAACCCCTGAGGAAGTAACAAAAAGTATAATAAATATTGAATCCTGGAAGAAGCAACAAAAAGAATAATAAATAAAGAATCCTGGAGGAAGTAACATAAAGAATATAAAATATAGAATCCTGGAGGAAGTAACAAAAAGAATTAGAAATATAGAATCCTGCAGGAAGTAACAAAAAGAATAAGAAATATAGAATCCTGGAGGAAGTAACAAAAAGAATAAGAAATATAGAATCCAGGAGGAAGTAGCAAAAAGTATAATAAATATAGAATCCTGGAAGAAGCAACAAAAAGAAAAAGTAATTTTGAATCCTGGAAGTTGCAACAAAAATTATAATAAATATTGCATCCTGGAAGAAGCAACAAAAAGAATAATAAACATAGAATCCTTGAGGAAGTAACAAAATGAATAAGAAATATTGAATCCTGGAAGTAGCAACAAAAAGAATAAGAAATATTGAATCCTGGAAGAAGCAACAAAAAGAATAAGAAATATTGCATCCTGGAAGAAGCAAGTAAAAGTATAATAAATATGGAATCCTGGAGGAAGTAACAAAAAGAATAAGAAATATTGAATCCTGGAAGAAGCAACAAAAAGAATAAGAAATACAGAATCTTGGAGGAAGTAACAAAAAGAATAAGAAAAATAGAATCCTGGAGGAAGAAACAAAAAGTATAATAAATATTGAATCCTGGAAGAAGCAACAAAAAGAATAATAAATATAGAATCCTGGAGGAAGTAACAAAAAGAATAAGAAAAATAGAATCCTGGAGGAAGTAACAAAAAGAATTAGAAACATAGAATCCTGGAGGATGTAACAAAAAGAATAAGAAATATAGAATCCTGGAGGAAGTAGCATAAAGTATAATAAACATTGAATCCTGGAAGAAGCAACAAAAAGAAAAAGTAATTTTGAATCCTGGAAGTTGCAACAAAAAGTATAATAAATATTGCATCCTGGAAGAAGAAACAAAAAGAATAATAAATATAGAATCCTCGAGGAAGTAACAAAATGAATAAGAAATATTGAATCCTGGAAGAAGCAACAAAAAGAATAATAAATATAGAATCCTGGAGGAAGTAACAAAAAGAATAACAAATATTGAATCCTGGAATAAGTAACTAAAAGAATAAGAAATATTGAATCCTGGAGGAAGCAAGATAAAGTATAATAAATATTGAATCCTGAAAGAAGCAAGAAAAAGTATAAGAAATATAGAATCCTGGAGGAGGTAACAAAAAGAATAAGAAATATAGAATCCTGGAGGAAGTAACAAAAAGAATAAGAAATATAGAACCCTGACGGAAGTAACAAAAAGAATAAGAAATATAGAATCCTCGAGGAAGTAACCAAAAGAATAACAAATATTGAATCCTGGAAGAAGCAACAAAAAGAATAATAAATATTGAATCCTGGAGGAAGTAACAAAAAGAATAACAAATATAGAATCCTGGAGGAAGTAACAAAAATAATAAGAAATATTGAAACCTGGAGGAAGTAACAAAAACAATAATAAATATTGAATCCTGGAAGAAACAACCAAAAGAATGATAAATATTGAATCCTGGAAGAAGCAAGAAAAAGAATAATAAATTTAGAATCCTGGAGGAAGTAACAAAAAGAATAAGAAATATACGATCCTGGAATTAGCAACAAAATCAATAAGAAATATTGAATCCTGGAAGAAGCAAGAAAAAGAATAAGAAATATAGAATACCGGAGGAAGTAATAAAAAGAATAAGAAATATTGAATCGCAGACGTAGCAACGAAAAGAATAATACATAATGAATCCTGGAAGTAGCAACAAAAAGAATTAGAAATATTGAATACTGGAAGAAGCAACAAAAAGAATAAGAAATATTGAATCCTGGACGAAGTAACAAAAAGAATAAGAAATATAGAATCCTGGAGGAAGTAACAACAAGAATAATAAATATTGAATCCTGGAAGAAACAACAAAAACAATTACAAATATTGAATCCTGGAAGAAATAACAAAAAGTATAAGAAATGTAGAATCCTTGAAGAGGCAACAAAAACATTAAGAAATATTGAATCCTGGAAGAAGAACATAAAGAATAAGAAATATTGAATCCTGGAGGAAGCAAGATAAAGAATAATAAATATTGAATCCTGAAAGAAGCAAGAAAATGTATAAGAAATATAGAATCCTGGAGGAAGTAACAAAAAGAATTAGAAATATAGAATCCTGGAGGAAGTAACAAAAAGAATAAGAAATATTGAATCCTCGAGGAAGTAACAAAAACAATAAGAAATATTCAATCCTGGAGGAAGTAACAAAAACAATAAGAAATATTGAAACCTGGAAGAAGCAACAAAACGAATAATAAATATAGAATCCTGGAGGAAATACCAAAATGAATAAGAAATATTGAATCCTGGCAGAAACAAGAAAAAGAATAAGAAATATTCAATCCTGGAAGAAGCAAGAAAAAGAATAAGAAATATAGAATCCTGGAGGAAGTAACAAAAAGAAAAAGAAATATAGAACCCTGGAGGAAGTAACAAAAAGTATAATAAATATTGAATCCTGGAAGAAGCAACAAAAACAATAATAAATAAAGAATCCTGGAGGAAGTAACATAAAGAATATAAAATATAGAATCCTGCAGGAAGTAACAAAAAGAATTAGAAATATAGAATCCTGCAGGAAGTAACAAAAAGAATAAGAAATATAGAATCCTGGAGGAAGTAACAAAAAGAATAAGAAATATAGAATCCAGGAGGAAGTAGCAAAAAGTATAATAAATATAGAATCCTGGAAGAAGCAACAAAAAGAAAAAGTAATTTTGAATCCTGGAAGTTGCAACAAAAATTTTAATAAATATTGCATCCTGGAAGAAGCAACAAAAAGAATAATAAATATAGAATCCTTGAGGAAGTAACAAAATGAATAAGAAATATTGAATCCTGGAAGTAGCAACAAAAAGAATAAGAAATATTGAATCCTGGAAGAAGCAACAAAAAGAATAAGAAATATTGAATCCTGGAAGAAGCAAGTAAAAGTATAATAAATATGGAATCCTGGAGGAAGTAACAAAAAGAATAAGAAATATTGAATCCTGGAAGAAGCAACAAAAAGAAAAATAAATACAGAATCTTGGAGGAAGTAACAAAAAGAATAAGAAAAATAGAATCCTGGAGGAAGTAACAAAAAGTATAATAAATATTGAATCCTGGAAGAAGCAACAAAAGAATAATAAATATAGAATCCTGGAGGAAGTAACAAAAAGAATAAGAAATATAGAATCCTGGAGGAAGTAACAAAAAGAATTAGAAACATAGAATCCTGGAGGATGTAACAAAAAGAATAAGAAATATAGAATCCTGGAGGAAGTAGCATAAAGTATAATAAACATTGAATCCTGGAAGAAGCAACAAAAAGAAAAAGTAATTGTGAATCCTGGAAGTTGCAACAAAAAGTATAATAAATATTGCATCCTGGAAGAAGAAACAAAAAGAATAATAAATATAGAATCCTCGAGGAAGTAACAAAATGAATAAGAAATATTGAATCCTGGAAGTAGCAACAAAAAGAATAAGAAATATTGAATCCTGGAAGAAGCAACAAAAAGAATAAGAAATATTGAATCCTGGAAGAAGCAAGAAAAAGTATAATAAATATGGAATCCTGGAGGAAGTAACAAAAAGAATAAGAAATATTGAATCCTGGAAGAAGCAACAAAAAGAATAATAAATATAGAATCCTGGAGGAAGTAACAAAAAGAATAACAAATATTGAATCCTGGAAGACGTAACTAAAAGAATAAGAAATATTGAATCCTGGAGGAAGCAAGATAAAGAAGAATAAATATTGAATCCTGAAAGAAGCAAGAAAAAGTATAAGAAATATAGAATCCTGGAGGAAGTAACAAAAAGAATAAGAAATATAGAATCCTGGAGGAAGTAACAAAAAGAATAAGAAATATTCAATCCTCGACGAAGTAACAAAAAGAATAAGAAATATTCAATCCTGGAGGAAGTAACAAAAAGAATAAGAAATATTGATACCTGGAAGAAGCAACAAAAAGAATAATAAATATAGAATCCTGGAGGAAATAACAAAAAGAATAAGAAATATTGAATCCTGGCAGAAACAAGAAAAAGGATAAGAAATATTCAATCCTGGAAGAAGCAAGAAAAACAATAAGAAATATAGAATCCTGGAGGAAGTAACTAAAAGAATAAGAAATATAGAACCCTGGAGGAAGTAACAAAAAGAATAAGAAATATAGAATCCTGGAGGAAGTAAGCAAAAGAATAACAAATATTGAATCCTGGAAGAAGCAACAAAAAGAATAATAAATATAGAATCCTGGAGGAAGTAACAAAAAGAATAACAAATATAGAATCCTGGAGGCAGTAACAAAAATAATAAGAAATATTGAAACCTGGAGGAAGTAACAAAAACAATAATAAATATTGAATCCTGGAAGAAACAACAAAAAGAATGAAAAATATAGAATCCTGGAGGATGTAACAAAAACAATAAGAAATATTGAATCCTGGAAGAAGCAACAAAAACAATAAGAAATATAGAATCCTGGAGGAAGTAACAAAAAGAATAAGAAATATTGAAACCTGGAAGTAGTAACAAAAAGAATAAGAAATAATGAATCCTGAAAGTAGCAACAAAAAGTATAACAAATATTGAATCCTGGAAGAAGCAAGAAAAAGAATAATAAATTTAGAATCCTGGAGGAAGTAACAAAAAGTATAACAAATATACGATCCTGGAAGTAGCAACTAAAAGAATAATAAATATTGAATCCTGGAAGTAGCAACAAAAACAATAAGAAATATTG
This sequence comes from Octopus bimaculoides, assembly GCF_046866305.1. Classification (NCBI taxonomy): domain Eukaryota; kingdom Metazoa; phylum Mollusca; class Cephalopoda; order Octopoda; family Octopodidae; genus Octopus; species Octopus bimaculoides. The sequence continues at coordinate 364,769 of NW_028315302.1, read as the reverse complement.
AATCCTGGAAGAAGCAAGAAAAAGAATAAGAAATATAGAATACCGGAGGAAGTAATAAAAAGAATAAGAAATATTGAATCCTGGAGGAAGTTACAACAAGAATAATAAATATTGAATCCTGGAAGAAACAACAAAAACAATTACAAATATTGAATCCTGGAAGAAATAACAAAAAGTATAAGAAATATAGAATCCTGGAAGAGGCAACAAAAACATTATGAAATATTGAATCCTGGAAGAAATAACATAAAGAATAAGAAATATTGAATCCTGGAGGAAGCAAGATAAAGAATAATAAATATTGAATCCTGAAAGAAGCAAGAAAATGTATAAGAAATATAGAATCCTGGAGGAAGTAACAAAAAGAATAAGAAATATAGAATCCTGGAGGAAGTAACAATAAGTATAAGAAATATTGAATCCTCGAGGAAGTAACAAAAACAATAAGAAATATTCAATCCTGGAGGAAGTAACGAAAACAATAAGAAATATTGAAACCTGGAAGAAGCAACAAAACGAATAATAAATATAGAATCCTGGAGGAAATAACATAAAGAATAAGAAATATTGAATCCTTGCAGAAACAAGAAAAAGAATAAGAAATATTCAATCCTGGAAGAAGCAAGAAAAAGAATAAGAAATATAGAATCCTGGAGGAAGTAACAAAAAGAATAAGAAATATAGAACCCTAGAGGAAGTAACAAAAAGTATAATAAATATTGAATCCTGGAAGAAGCAACAAAAAGAATAATAAATATAGAATCCTGGAGGAAGTAACAAAAAGAATAAGAAATATAGAATCTTGGAGGAAGTAACAAAAAGAATTAGAAATATAGAATCCTGGAGGAAGTAACAAAAAGAATAAGAAATATAGAATCCTGGAGGAAGTAGCAAAAAGTATAATAAACATTAAATCCTGGAAGAAGCAACAAAAAGAATAATAAATATAGAATCCTGGAAGAAGTAACAAAAAGAATAAGAAATATAGAATCCTGGAGGAAGTAACAAAAAGAATAAGAAATATAGAATCCTGGAGGAAGTAACAAAAAGAATAAGAAATATTCAATCCTCGACGAAGTAACAAAAAGAATAAGAAATATTCAATCCTGGAGGAAGTAACAAAAAGAATAACAAATATTGAATCCTGGAAGACGTAACTAAAAGAATAAGAAATATTGAATCCTGGAGGAAGCAAGATAAAGAAGAATAAATATTGAATCCTGAAAGAAGCAAGAAAAAGTATAAGAAATATAGAATCCTGGAGGAAGTAACAAAAAGAATAAGAAATATAGAATCCTGGAGGAAGTAACAAAAAGAATAAGAAATATTCAATCCTCGACGAAGTAACAAAAAGAATAAGAAATATTCAATCCTGGAGGAAGTAACAAAAAGAATAAGAAATATTGATACCTGGAAGAAGCAACAAAAAGAATAATAAATATAGAATCCTGGAGGAAATAACAAAAAGAATAAGAAATATTGAATCCTGGCAGAAACAAGAAAAAGGATAAGAAATATTCAATCCTGGAAGAAGCAAGAAAAACAATAAGAAATATAGAATCCTGGAGGAAGTAACTAAAAGAATAAGAAATATAGAACCCTGGAGGAAGTAACAAAAAGAATAAGAAATATAGAATCCTGGAGGAAGTAAGCAAAAGAATAACAAATATTGAATCCTGGAAGAAGCAACAAAAAGAATAATAAATATAGAATCCTGGAGGAAGTAACAAAAAGAATAACAAATATAGAATCCTGGAGGCAGTAACAAAAATAATAAGAAATATTGAAACCTGGAGGAAGTAACAAAAACAATAATAAATATTGAATCCTGGAAGAAACAACAAAAAGAATGAAAAATATAGAATCCTGGAGGATGTAACAAAAACAATAAGAAATATTGAATCCTGGAAGAAGCAACAAAAACAATAAGAAATATAGAATCCTGGAGGAAGTAACAAAAAGAATAAGAAATATTGAAACCTGGAAGTAGTAACAAAAAGAATAAGAAATAATGAATCCTGAAAGTAGCAACAAAAAGTATAACAAATATTGAATCCTGGAAGAAGCAAGAAAAAGAATAATAAATTTAGAATCCTGGAGGAAGTAACAAAAAGTATAACAAATATACGATCCTGGAAGTAGCAACTAAAAGAATAATAAATATTGAATCCTGGAAGTAGCAACAAAAACAATAAGAAATATTGAATCCTGGAAGAAGCAAGAAAAAGAATAAGAAATATAGAATACCGGAGGAAGTAATAAAAAGAATAAGAAATATTGAATCCTGGAGGAAGTTACAACAAGAATAATAAATATTGAATCCTGGAAGAAACAACAAAAACAATTACAAATATTGAATCCTGGAAGAAATAACAAAAAGTATAAGAAATATAGAATCCTGGAAGAGGCAACAAAAACATTATGAAATATTGAATCCTGGAAGAAATAACATAAAGAATAAGAAATATTGAATCCTGGAGGAAGCAAGATAAAGAATAATAAATATTGAATCCTGAAAGAAGCAAGAAAATGTATAAGAAATATAGAATCCTGGAGGAAGTAACAAAAAGAATAAGAAATATAGAATCCTGGAGGAAGTAACAATAAGTATAAGAAATATTGAATCCTCGAGGAAGTAACAAAAACAATAAGAAATATTCAATCCTGGAGGAAGTAACGAAAACAATAAGAAATATTGAAACCTGGAAGAAGCAACAAAACGAATAATAAATATAGAATCCTGGAGGAAATAACATAAAGAATAAGAAATATTGAATCCTTGCAGAAACAAGAAAAAGAATAAGAAATATTCAATCCTGGAAGAAGCAAGAAAAAGAATAAGAAATATAGAATCCTGGAGGAAGTAACAAAAAGAATAAGAAATATAGAACCCTAGAGGAAGTAACAAAAAGTATAATAAATATTGAATCCTGGAAGAAGCAACAAAAAGAATAATAAATATAGAATCCTGGAGGAAGTAACAAAAAGAATAAGAAATATAGAATCTTGGAGGAAGTAACAAAAAGAATTAGAAATATAGAATCCTGGAGGAAGTAACAAAAAGAATAAGAAATATAGAATCCTGGAGGAAGTAGCAAAAAGTATAATAAACATTAAATCCTGGAAGAAGCAACAAAAAGAATAATAAATATAGAATCCTGGAAGAAGTAACAAAAAGAATAAGAAATATAGAATCCTGGAGGAAGTAACAAAAAGAATAAGAAATATAGAATCCTGGAGGAAGTAACAAAAAGAATAAGAAATATTCAATCCTCGACGAAGTAACAAAAAGAATAAGAAATATTCAATCCTGGAGGAAGTAACAAAAAGAATAAGAAATATTGATACCTGGAAGAAGTAACAAAAAGAATAAGAAATATAGAATCCTGGAGGAAGTAACCAAAAGAATAACAAATATTGAATCCTGGAAGAAGCAACAAAAAGAATAATAAATATAGAATCCTGGAGGAAGTAACAAAAAGAATAACAAATATAGAATCCTGGAGGCAGTAACAAAAATAATAAGAAATATTGAAACCTGGAGGAAGTAACAAAAACAATAATAAATATTGAATCCTGGAAGAAACAACAAAAAGAATGAAAAATATAGAATCCTGGAGGATGTAACAAAAACAATAAGAAATATTGAATCCTGGAAGAAGCAACAAAAACAATAAGAAATATAGAATCCTGGAGGAAGTAACAAAAAGAATAAGAAATATTGAAACCTGGAAGTAGTAACAAAAAGAATAAGAAATAATGAATCCTGAAAGTAGCAACAAAAAGTATAACAAATATTGAATCCTGGAAGAAGCAAGAAAAAGAATAATAAATTTAGAATCCTGGAGGAAGTAACAAAAAGAATAACAAATATACGATCCTGGAAGTAGCAACTAAAAGAATAATAAATATTGAATCCTGGAAGTAGCAACAAAAACAATAAGAAATATTGAATCCTGGAAGAAGCAAGAAAAAGAATAAGAAATATAGAATACCGGAGGAAGTAATAAAAAGAATAAGAAATATTGAATCCTGGAGGAAGTTACAACAAGAATAATAAATATTGAATCCTGGAAGAAACAACAAAAACAATTACAAATATTGAATCCTGGAAGAAATAACAAAAAGTATAAGAAATATAGAATCCTGGAAGAGGCAACAAAAACATTATGAAATATTGAATCCTGGAAGAAGTAACATAAAGAATAAGAAATATTGAATCCTGGAGGAAGCAAGATAAAGAATAATAAATATTGAATCCTGAAAGAAGCAAGAAAATGTATAAGAAATATAGAATCCTGGAGGAAGTAACAAAAAGAATAAGAAATATAGAATCCTGGAGGAAGTAACAAAAAGTATAAGAAATATTGAATCCTCGAGGAAGTAACAAAAACAATAAGAAATATTCAATCCTGGAGGAAGTAACAAAAACAATAAGAAATATTGAAACCTGGAAGAAGCAACAAAACGAATAATATATATAGAATCCTGGAGGAAATAACATAAAGAATAAGAAATATTGAATCCTTGCAGAAACAAGAAAAAGAATAAGAAATGTTCAATCCTGGAAGAAGCAAGAAAAAGAATAAGAAATATAGAATCCTGGAGGAAGTAACAAAAAGAATAAGAAATATTGAACCCTAGAGGAAGTAACAAAAAGTATAATAAATATTGAATCCTGGAAGAAGCAACAAAAAGAATAATAAATATAGAATCCTGGAGGAAGTAACAAAAAGAATAAGAAATATAGAATCTTGGAGGAAGTAACAAAAAGAAAAAGTAATTTTGAATCCTGGAAGTTGCAACAAAAATTATAATAAATATTGCATCCTGGAAGAAGCAACAAATAGAATAAAAAATATTGAATCCTAGAAGTAGCAACAAAAAGAATAAGAAATATTGAATCCTGGAAGAAGCAAGAAAAAGTATAATAAATATGGAATCCTGGAGGAAGTAACAAAAAGAATAAGAAATATTGAATCCTGGAAGAAGCAACAAAAAGAATAATAAATACAGAATCTTGGAGGAAGTAACAAAAAGAATAAGAAAAATAGAATCCTGGAGGAAGTAACAAAAAGTATAATAAATATTGAATCCTGGAAGAAGCGACAAAAGAATAATAAATATAGAATCCTGGAGGAAGTAACAAAAGGAATAAGAAATATAGAATCCTGGAGGAAGTAACAAAAAGAATTAGAAACATAGAATCCTGGAGGATGTAACAAAAAGAATAAGAAATATAGAATCCTGGAGGAAGTAGCATAAAGTATAATAAACATTGAATCCTGGAAGAAGCAACAAAAAGAAAAAGTAATTTTGAATCCTGGAAGTTGCAACAAAAAGTATAATAAATATTGCATCCTGGAAGAAGAAACAAAAAGAATAATAAATATAGAATCCTCGAGGAAGTAACAAAATGAATAAGAAATATTGAATCCTGGAAGTAGCAACAAAAAGAATAAGAAATATTGAATCCTGGAAGAAGCAACAAAAAGAATAAGAAATATTGAATCCTGGAAGAAGCAAGAAAAAGTATAATAAATATGGAATCCTGGAGGAAGTAACAAAAAGAATAACAAATATTGAATCCTGGAAGACGTAACTAAAAGAATAAGAAATATTGAATCCTGGAGGAAGCAAGATAAAGAAGAATAAATATTGAATCCTGAAAGAAGCAAGAAAAAGTATAAGAAATATAGAATCCTGGAGGAAGTAACAAAAAGAATAAGAAATATAGAATCCTGGAGGAAGTAACAAAAAGTATAAGAAATATTGAATCCTCGAGGAAGTAACAAAAACAATAAGAAATATTCAATCCTGGAGGAAGTAACAAAAACAATAAGAAATATTGAAACCTGGAAGAAGCAACAAAACGAATAATAAATATAGAATCCTGGAGGAAATAACATAAAGAATAAGAAATATTGAATCCTTGCAGAAACAAGAAAAAGAATAAGAAATATTCAATCCTGGAAGAAGCAAGAAAAAGAATAAGAAATATAGAACCCTAGAGGAAGTAACAAAAAGTATAATAAATATTGAATCCTGGAAGAAGCAACAAAAAGTATAAGAAATATAGAATCCTGGAGGAAGTAACAAAAAGAATAAGAAATATAGAATCTTGGAGGAAGTAACAAAAAGAATTAGAAATATAGAATCCTGGAGGAAGTAACAAAAGGAATAAGAAATATAGAATCCTGGAGGAAGTAGCAAAAAGTATAATAAACATTAAATCCTGGAAGAAGCAACAAAAAGAATAATAAATATAGAATCCTGGAGGAAGTAACAAAAAGAATAAGAAATATAGAATCCTGGAGGAAGTCACAAAAAGAATAATTAATATAGAATCCAGAAGTAAGTAGCAAAAAGTATAATATATATAGAATCCTGGAAGAAGCAACAAAAAGAAAAAGTAATTTTGAATCCTGGAAGTTGCAACAAAAATTATAATAAATATTGCATCCTGGAAGAAGCAACAAATAGAATAAAAAATATTGAATCCTAGAAGTAGCAACAAAAAGAATAAGAAATATAGAATCCTGGAGGAAGTAACAAAAATAATAATAAATATAGAACCCTGGAGGAAGTAACAAAAAGTATAATAAATATTGAATCCTGGAAAAAGCAACAAAAAGAATAAGAAATATTGAATCCTGGAAGAAGCAAGAAAAAGAATAATAAATATAGAATCCTGGAGGAAGTAACAAAAAGAATAACAAATATTGTATCCTGGAAGAAGTAACTAAAAGAATAAGAAATATTGAATCCTGGAGGAAGCAAGATAAAGAATATTAAATATTGAATCCTGGAAGAAGCAACAAAAAGAATAATAAATATAGAATCCTGGAGGAAGTAACTAAAAGTATAACAAATATAGAATCCTGGAGAAAATAACAAAAGGAATAAGAAATATTGAATCCTCGAGGAAGTAACAAAAACAATAAGAAATATTAAATCATGGAGGAAGTACCAAAAACAATAAGAAATATTGAAACCTGGAAGAAGCAACAAAACGAATAATAAATATAGAATCCTGGAGGAAATAACAAAAAGAATAACAAATATAGAATCCTGGAGGAAGTAACAAAAAGAATAAGAAATATAGAACCCTGGAGGAAGTAACAAAAAGAATAAGAAATATAGAATCCTGGAGGAAGTAACCAAAAGAATAACAAATATTGAATCCTGTTAGAAGCAACAAAAAGAATAATAAATATTGAATCCAGGAAGAAGCAAGAAAAAGAATAATAAATTTAGAATCCTGAAGGAAGTAACAAAAAGAATAAGAAATATACGATCCTGGAAGTAGCAACAAAAAGAATAATAAATATTGAATCCTGGAAGTAGCAACAAAAACATTAAGAAATATTGAATCCTGGAAGAAGCAAGAAAAAGAATAAGAAATATAGAATACCGGAGGAAGTAATAAAAAGAATTAGAAATATTGAATCCCAGACGTAGCAACGAAAAGAATAATACATAATGAATCCTGGAAGTAGCAACAAAAAGAATTAGAAATATTGAATCCTGGAAGAAGCAACAAAAAGAATAAGAAATATTGAATCCTGGACGAAGTAACAAAAAGAATAAGAAATATAGAATCCTGGAGGAAGTAACAACAAGAATAATAAATATTGAATCCTGGAAGAAACAACAAAAACAATTACAAATATTGAATCCTGGAAGAAATAACAAAAAGTATAAGAAATGTAGAATCGTTGAAGAGGCAACAAAAACATTAAGAAATATTGAAACCTGGAAGAAGCAACAAAACGAATAATAAATATAGAATCCTGGAGGAAATACCAAAATGAATAAGAAATATTGAATCCTGGCAGAAACAAGAAAAAGAATAAGAAATATTCAATCCTGGAAGAAGCAAGAAAAAGAATAAGAAATATAGAATCCTGGAGGAAGTAACAAAAAGAAGAAGAAATATAGAACCCTGGAGGAAGTAACAAAAAGTATAATAAATATTGAATCCTGGAAGAAGGAACAAAAAGAATAATAAATAAAGAATCCTGGAGGAAGTAACATAAAGAATATAAAATATAGAATCCTGGAGGAAGTAACAAAAAGAATTAGAAATATAGAATCCTGCAGGAAGTAACAAAAAGAATAAGAAATATAGAATCCTGGAGGAAGTAGCAAAAAGTATAATAAACATTGAATCCTGGATGAAGCAACAAAAAGAATAATAAATATAGAATCCTGGTGGAAGTTACAAAAAGAATAACAAATATAGAATCCTGGAGGGAGTATCAAAAAGAATAAGAAATATAGAATCCAGGAGGAAGTAGCAAAAAGTATAATAAATATAGAATCCTGGAAGAAGCAACAAAAAGAAAAAGTAATTTGGAATCCTGGAAGTTGCAACAAAAATTATAATAAATATTGCATCCTGGAAGAAGCAACAAAAAGAATAATAAATATAGAATCCTTGAGGAAGTAACAAAATGAATAAGAAATATTGAATCCTGGAAGTAGCAACAAAAAGAATAAGAAATATTGAATCCTGGAAGAAGCAACAAAAAGAATAAGAAATATTGAATCCTGGAAGAAGCAAGAAAAAGTATAATAAATATGGAATCCTGGAGGAAGTAACAAAAAGAATAAGAAATATTGAATCCTGGAAGAAGCAACAAAAAGAATAATAAATACAGAATCTTGGAGGAAGTAACAAAAAGAATAAGAAAAATAGAATCCTGGAGGAAGTAACAAAAAGTATAATAAATATTGAATCCTGGAAGAAGCAACAAAAAGAATAATAAATATAGAATCCTGGTGGAAGTAACAAAAAGAATAAGAAATATAGAATCCTGGAGGAAGTAACAAAAAGAATTAGAAACATAGAATCCTGGAGGATGTAACAAAAAGAATAAGAAATATAGAATCCTGGAGGAAGTAGCATAAAGTATAATAAACATTGAATCCTGGAAGAAGCAACAAAAATAAAAAGTAATTTTAAATCCTGGAAGTTGCAACAAAAAGTATAATAAATATTGCACCCTGGAAGAAGAAACAAAAAGAATAATAAATATAGAATCCTCGAGGAAGTAACAAAATGAATAAGAAATATTGAATCCTGGAAGTAGCAACAAAAAGAATAAGAAATATTGAATCCTGGAAGAATCAACAAAAAGAATAAGAAATATTGAATCCTGGAAGAAGCAAGAAAAAGAATAATAAGTATAGAATCCTGGAGGAAGTAACAGAAAGAATAACAAATATTGAATCCTGGAGGAAGTAACTAAAAGAATAAGAGATATTGAATCCTGGAGGAAGCAAGATAAAGAAGAATAAATATTGAATCCTGAAAGAAGCAAGAAAAAGTATAAGAAATATAGAATCCTGGAGGAAGTAACAAAAAGAATAAGAAATATAGAATCCTGGAGGAAGTAACAAAAAGAATAAGAAATATTCAATCCTCGACGAAGTAACAAAAAGAATAAGAAATATTCAATCCTGGAGGAAGTAACAAAAAGAATAAGAAATATTGATACCTGGAAGAAGCAACAAAAAGAATAATAAATATAGAATCCTGGAGGAAATAACAAAAAGAATAAGAAATATTGAATCCTGGCAGAAACAAGAAAAAGGATAAGAAATATTCAATCCTGGAAGAAGCAAGAAAAAGAATAAGAAATATAGAATCCTGGAGGAAGTAACAAAAAGAATAAGAAATATAGAACCCTGGAGGAAGTAACAAAAAGTATAATAAATATTGAATCCTGGAAGAAGCAACAAAAAGAATAATAAATAAAGAATCCTGGAGGAAGTAACATAAAGAATATAAAATATAGAATCCTGGAGGAAGTAACAAAAAGAATTAGAAATATAGAATCCTGCAGGAAGTAACAAAAAGAATAAGAAATATAGAATCCTGGAGGAAGTAGCAAAAAGTATAATAAACATTGAATCCTGGATGAAGCAACAAAAAGAATAATAAATATAGAATCCTGGAGGAAGTAACAAAAAGAATAAGAAATATAGAATCCTGGAGGAAGTAACAAAAAGAATAAGAAATATAGAATCCATGAGGAAGTAGCAAAAAGTATAATAAATATAGAATCCTGGAAGAAGCAACAAAAAGAAAAAGTAATTTTGAATCCTGAAAGTTGCAACAAAAATTATAATAAATATTGCATCCTGGAAGAAGCAACAAAAAGAATAATAAATATAGAATCCTTGAGGAAGTAACAAAATGAATAAGAAATATTGAATCCTGGAAGTAGCAACAAAAAGAATAAGAAATATTGAATCCTGGAAGAAGCAACAAAAAGAATAAGAAATATTGAATCCTGGAAGAAGCAAGAAAAAGTATAATAAATATGGAATCCTGGAGGAAGTAACAAAAAGAATAAGAAATATTGAATCCTGGAAGAAGCAACAAAAAGAATAATAAATACAGAATCTTGGAGGAAGTAACAAAAAGAATAAGAAAAATAGAATCCTGGAGGAAGTAACAAAAAGTATAATAAATATTGAATCCTGGAAGAAGCAACAAAAAGAATAATAAATATAGAATTCTGGAGGAAGTAACAAAAAGAATAAGAAATATAGAATCCTGGAGGAAGTAACAAAAAGAATTAGAAACATAGAATCCTGGAGGATGTAACAAAAAGAATAAGAAATATAGAATCCTGGAGGACGTAGCATAAAGTATAATAAACATTGAATCCTGGAAGAAGCAACAAAAATAAAAAGTAATTTTGAATCCTGGAAGTTGCAACAAAAAGTATAATAAATATTGCATCCTGGAAGAAGAAACAAAAAGAATAATAAATATAGAATCCTCGAGGAAGTAACAAAATGAATAAGAAATATTGAATCCTGGAAGTAGCAACAAAAAGAATAAGAAATATTGAATCCTGGAAGAAGCAACAAAAAGAATAAGAAATATTGAATCCTGGAAGAAGCAAGAAAAAGAATAATAAGTATAGAATCCTGGAGGAAGTAACAGAAAGAATAACAAATATTGACTCCTGGAGGAAGTAACTAAAAGAATAAGAGATATTGAATCCTGGAGGAAGCAAGATAAAGAAGAATAAATATTGAATCCTGAAAGAAGCAAGAAAAAGTATAAGAAATATAGAATCCTGGAGGAAGTAACAAAAAGAATAAGAAATATAGAATCCTGGAGGAAGTAACAAAAAGAATAAGAAATATTCAATCCTCGACGAAGTAACAAAAAGAATAAGAAATATTCAATCCTGGAGGAAGTAACAAATAGAATAAGAAATATTGATACCTGGAAGAAGCAACAAAAAGAATAATAAATATAGAATCCTGGAGGAAATAACAAAAAGAATAAGAAATATTGAATCCTGGCAGAAACAAGAAAAAGGATAAGAAATATTCAATCCTGGAAGAAGCAAGAAAAAGAATAAGAAATATAGAATCCTGGAGGAAGTAACAAAAAGAATAAGAAATATAGAACCCTGGAGGAAGTAACAAAAAGTATAATAAATATTGAATCCTGGAAGAAGCAACAAAAAGAATAATAAATAAAGAATCCTGGAGGAAGTAACATAAAGAATATAAAATATAGAATCCTGGAGGAAGTAACAAAAAGAATTAGAAATATAGAATCCTGCAGGAAGTAACAAAAAGAATAAGAAATATAGAATCCTGGAGGAAGTAGCAAAAAGTATAATAAACATTGAATCCTGGATGAAGCAACAAAAAGAATAATAAATATAGAATCCTGGAGGAAGTAACAAAAAGAATAAGAAATATAGAATCCTGGAGGAAGTAACAAAAAGAATAAGAAATATAGAATCCATGAGGAAGTAGCAAAAAGTATAATAAATATAGAATCCTGGAAGAAGCAACAAAAAGAAAAAGTAATTTTGAATCCTGAAAGTTGCAACAAAAATTATAATAAATATTGCATCCTGGAAGAAGCAACAAAAAGAATAATAAATATAGAATCCTTGAGGAAGTAACAAAATGAATAAGAAATATTGAATCCTGGAAGTAGCAACAAAAAGAATAAGAAATATTGAATCCTGGAAGAAGCAACAAAAAGAATAAGAAATATTGAATCCTGGAAGAAGCAAGAAAAAGTATAATAAATATGGAATCCTGGAGGAAGTAACAAAAAGAATAAGAAATATTGAATCCTGGAAGAAGCAACAAAAAGAATAATAAATACAGAATCTTGGAGGAAGTAACAAAAAGAATAGGAAAAATAGAATCCTGGAGGAAGTAACAAAAAGTATAATAAATATTGAATCCTGGAAGAAGCAACAAAAAGAATAATAAATATAGAATTCTGGAGGAAGTAACAAAAAGAATAAGAAATATAGAATCCTGGAGGAAGTAACAAAAAGAATTAGAAACATAGAATCCTGGAGGATGTAACAAAAAGAATAAGAAATATAGAATCCTGGAGGAAGTAGCATAAAGTATAATAAACATTGAATCCTGGAAGAAGCAACAAAAAGTAAAAGTAATTTTGTATCCTGGAAGTTGCAACAAAAAGTATAATAAATATTGCATCCTGGAAGAAGAAACAAAAAGAATAATAAATATAGAATCCTCGAGGAAGTAACAAAATGAATAAGAAATATTGAATCCTGGAAGTAGCAACAAAAAGAATAAGAAATATTGAATCCTGGAAGAAGCAACAAAAAGAATAAGAAATATTGAATCCTGGAAGAAGCAAGAAAAAGTATAATAAATATGGAATCCTGGAGGAAGTAACAAAAAGAATAAGAAATATTGATTCCTGGAAGAAGCAACAAAAAGAATAATAAATATAGAATCCTGGAGGAAGTAACAAAAAGAATAACAAATATTGAATCCTGGAAGAAGTAACTAAAAGAATAAGAAATATTGAATCCTGGAGGAAGCAAGATAAAGAATAATAAATATTGAATCCTGAAAGAAGCAAGAAAAAGTATAAGAAATATAGAATTCTGGAGGAAGTAACAAAAAGAATAAGAAATATTGTATCCTGGAAGAAGTAACTAAAAGAATAAGAAATATTGAATCCTGGAGGAAGCAAGATAAAGAATATTAAATATTGAATCCTGGAAGAAGCAACAAAAAGAATAATAAATATAGAATCCTGGAGGAAGTAACTAAAAGAATAACAAATATAGAATCCTGGAGAAAATAACAAAAGGAATAAGAAATATTGAATCCTCGAGGAAGTAACAAAAACAATAAGAAATATTTAATCCTGGAGGAAGTACCAAAAACAATAAGAAATATTGAAACCTGGAAGAAGCAACAAAACGAATAATAAATATAGAATCCTGGAGGAAATAACAAAAAGAATAACAAATATAGAATCCTGGAGGAAGTAACAAAAAAATAAGAAATATAGAACCCTGGAGGAAGTAACAAAAAGAATAAGAAATATAGAATCCTGGAGGAAGTAACCAAAAGAATAACAAATATTGAATCCTGTTAGAAGCAACAAAAAGAATAATAAATATAGAATCCTGGAGGAAGTAACAAAAAGAATAACAAATATAGAATCCTGGAGGAAGTAACAAAAATAATAAGAAATATTGAAACCTGGAGGAAGTAACAAAAACAATAATAAATATTGAAACCTGGAAGAAACAACCAAAAGAATGATAAATATTGAATCCTGGAAGAAGCAAGAAAAAGAATAATAAATTTAGAATCCTGAAGGAAGTAACAAAAAAAAAAAGAAATATACGATCCTGGAAGTAGCAACAAAAAGAATAATAAATATTGAATCCTGGAAGTAGCAACAAAAACATTAAGAAATATTGAATCCTGGAAGAAGCAAGAAAAAGAATAAGAAATATAGAATACCGGAGGAAGTAACAACAAGAATAATAAATATTGAATCCTGGAAGAAACAACAAAAACAATTACAAATATTGAATCCTGGAAGAAATAACAAAAAGTATAAGAAATGTAGAATCGTTGAAGAGGCAACAAAAACATTAAGAAATATTGAATCCTGGAAGAAGTAACATAAAGAATAAGAAATATTGACTCCTGAAAGAAGCAAGAAAATGTATAAGAAATATAGAATCCTGGAGGAAGTAACAAAAAGAATAAGAAATATAGAATCCTGGAGGAAGTAACAAAAAGAATAAGAAATATTGAATCCTCGAGGAAGTAACAAAAACAATAAGAAATATTCAATCCTGGAGGAAGTACCAAAAACAATAAGAAATATTGAAACCTGGAAGAAGCAACAAAACGAATAATAAATATAGAATCCTGGAGGAAATACCAAAATGAATAAGAAATATTGAATCCTGGCAGAAACAAGAAAAAGAATAAGAAATATTCAATCCTGGAAGAAGCAAGAAAAAGAATAAGAAATATAGAATCCTGGAGGGAGTAACAAAAAGAAGAAGAAATATAGAACCCTGGAGGAAGTAACAAAAAGTATAATAAATATTGAATCCTGGAAGAAGGAACAAAAAGTATAATAAATAAAGAATCCTGGAGGAAGTAACATAAAGAATATAAATTATAGAATCCTGGAGGAAGTAACAAAAAGAATTAGAAATATAGAATCCTGCAGGAAGTAACAAAAAGAATAAGAAATATAGAATCCTGGAGGAAGTAGCAAAAAGTATAATAAACATTGAATCCTGGATGAAGCAACAAAAAGAATAATAAATATAGAATCCTGGAGGAAGTAACAAAAAGAATAACAAATATAGAATCCTGGAGGGAGTAACAAAAAGAATAAGAAATATAGAATCCAGGAGGAAGAAGCAAAAAGTATAATAAATATAGAATCCTGGAAGAAGCAACAAAAAGAAAAAGTAATTTGGAATCCTGGAAGTTGCAACAAAAATTATAATAAATATTGCATCCTGGAAGAAGCAACAAAAAGAATAATAAATATAGAATCCTTGAGGAAGTAACAAAATGAATAAGAAATATTGAATCCTGGAAGTAGCAACAAAAAGAATAAGAAATATTGAATCCTGGAAGAAGCAACAAAAAGAATAAGAAATATTGAATCCTGGAAGAAGCAAGAAAAAGTATAATAAATATGGAATCCTGGAGGAAGTAACAAAAAGAATAAGAAATATTGAATCCTGGAAGAAGCAACAAAAAGAATAATAAATACAGAATCTTGGAGGAAGTAACAAAAAGAATAAGAAAAATAGAATCCTGGAGGAAGTAACAAAAAGTATAATAAATATTGAATCCTGGAAGAAGCAACAAAAAGAATAATAAATATAGAATCCTGGAGGAAGTAACAAAAAGAATAAGAAATATAGAATCCTGGAGGAAGTAACAAAAAGAATTAGAAACATAGAATCCTGGAGGATGTAACAAAAAGAATAAGAAATATAGAATCCTGGAGGAAGTAGCATAAAGTATAATAAACATTGAATCCTGGAAGAAGCAACAAAAATAAAAAGTAATTTTGAATCCTGGAAGTTGCAACAAAAAGTATAATAAATATTGCATCCTGGAAGAAGAAAGAAAAAGAATAATAAATATAGAATCCTCGAGGAAGTAACAAAATGAATAAGAAATATTGAATCCTGGAAGTAGCAACAAAAAGAATAAGAAATATTGAATCCTGGAAGAAGCAACAAAAAGAATAAGAAATATTGAATCCTGGAAGAAGCAAGAAAAAGAATAATAAATATAGAATCCTGGAGGAAGTAACAGAAAGAATAAGAAATATTGAATCCTGGAAGAAGCAAGATAAAGAAGAATAAATATTGAATCCTGAAAGAAGCAAGAAAAAGTATAAGAAATATAGAATCCTGGAGGAAGTAACAAAAAGAATAAGAAATATAGAATCCTGGAGGAAGTAACGAAAAGAATAAGAAATATTCAATCCTCGACGAAGTAACAAAAAGAATAAGAAATATTCAATCCTGGAGGAAGTAACAAAAAGAATAAGAAATATTGATACCTGGAAGAAGCAACAAAAAGAATAAGAAATATAGAATCCTGGAGGAAATAACAAAAAGAATAAGAAATATTGAATCCTGGCAGAAACAAGAAAAAGGATAAGAAATATTCAATCCTGGAAGAAGCAAGAAAAAGAATAAGAAATATAGAATCCTGGAGGAAGTAACAAAAAGAATAAGAAATATAGAACCCTGGAGGAAGTAACAAAAAGTATAATAAATATTGAATCCTTGAAGAAGCAACAAAAAGAATAATAAATAAAGAATCCTGGAGGAAGTAACATAAAGAATATAAAATATAGAATCCTGGAGGAAGTAACAAAAAGAATTAGAAATATAGAATCCTGCAGGAAGTAACAAAAAGAATAAGAAATATAGAATCCTGGAGGAAGTAGCAAAAAGTATAATAAACATTGAATCCTGGATGAAGCAACAAAAAGAATAATAAATATAGAATCCTGGAGGAAGTAACAAAAAGAATAAGAAATATAGAATCCTGGAAGAAGTAACAAAAAGAATAAGAAATATAGAATCCATGAGGAAGTAGCAAAATTATAATAAATATAGAATCCTGGAAGAAGCAACAAAAAGAAAAAGTAATTTTGAATCCTGGAAGTTGCAACAAAAATTATAATAAATATTGCATCCTGGAAGAAGCAACAAAAAGAATAATAAATATAGAATCCTTGAGGAAGTAACAAAATGAATAAGAAATATTGAATCCTGGAAGTAGCAACAAAAAGAATAAGAAATATTGAATCCTGGAAGAAGCAACAAAAAGAATAAGAAATATTGAATCCTGGAAGAAGCAAGAAAAAGTATAATAAATATGGAATCCTGGAGGAAGTATCAAAAAGAATAAGAAATATTGAATCCTGGAAGAAGCAACAAAAAGAATAATAAATACAGAATCTTGGAGGAAGTAACAAAAAGAATAAGTAAAATAGAATCCTGGAGGAAGTAACAAAAAGTATAATAAATATTGAATCCGGGAAGAAGCAACAAAAAGAATAATAAATATAGAATTCTGGAGGAAGTAACAAAAAGAATAAGAAATATAGAATCCTGGAGGAAGTAACAAAAAGAATTAGAAACATAGAATCCTGGAGGATGTAACAAAAAGAATAAGAAATATAGAATCCTGGAGGAAGTAGCATAAAGTATAATAAACATTGAATCCTGGAAGAAGCAATAAAAAGAAAAAGTAATTTTGAATCCTGGAAGTTGCAACAAAAAGTATAATAAATATTGCATCCTGGAAGAAGAAACAAAAAGAATAATAAATATAGAATCCTCGAGGAAGTAACAAAATGAATAAGAAATATTGAATCCTGGAAGTAGCAACAAAAAGAATAAGAAATATTGAATCCTGGAAGAAGCAACAAAAAGAATAAGAAATATTGAATCCTGGAAGAAGCAAGAAAAAGTATAATAAATATGGAATCCTGGAGGAAGTAACAAAAAGAATAAGAAATATTGAATCCTGGAAGAAGCAACAAAAAGAATAATAAATATAGAATCCTGGAGGAAGTAACAAAAAGAATAACAAATATTGAATCCTGGAAGAAGTAACTAAAAGAATAAGAAATATTGAATCCTGGAGGAAGCAAGATAAATAATAATAAATATTGAATCCTGGAGGGAGTAACAAAAAGAAAAAGAAATATAGAACCCTGGAGGAAGTAACAAAAAGTATAATAAATATTGAATCCTGGAAGAAGGAACAAAAAGAATAATAAATAAAGAATCCTGGAGGAAGTAACATAAAGAATATAAAATATAGAATCCTGGAGGAAGTAACAAAAAGAATTAGAAATATAGAATCCTGCAGGAAGTAACAAAAAAAATAAGAAATATAGAATCCTGGAGGAAGTAGCAAAAAGTATAATAAACATTGAATCCTGGATGAAGCAACAAAAAGAATAATAAATATAGAATCCTGGAGGAAGTAACAAAAAGAATAACAAATATAGAATCCTGGAGGGAGTAACAAAAAGAATAAGAAATATAGAATCCAGGAGGAAGTAGCAAAAAGTATAATAAATATAGAATCCTGGAAGAAGCAACAAAAAGAAAAAGTAATTTGGAATCCTGGAAGTTGCAACAAAAATTATAATAAATATTGCATCCTGGAAGAAGCAACAAAAAGAATAATAAATATAGAATCCTTGAGGAAGTAACAAAATGAATAAGAAATATTGAATCCTGGAAGTAGCAACAAAAAGAATAAGAAATATTGAATCCTGGAAGAAACAACAAAAAGAATAAGAAATATTGAATCCTGGAAGAAGCAAGAAAAAGTATAATAAATATGGAATCCTGGAGGAAGTAACAAAAAGAATAAGAAATATTGAATCCTGGAAGAAGCAAGAAAAAGTTTAATAAATATGGAATCCTGGAGGAAGTAACAAAAAGAATAAGTAATATTGAATCCTGGAAGAAGCAACAAAAAGAATAATAAATATAGAATCCTGGAGGAAGTAACATAAAGAATAACAAATATTGAATCCTGGAAGAAGTAACTAAAAGAATAAGAAATATTGAATCCTGGAGGAAGCAAGATAAAGAATAATAAATATTGAATCCTGAAAGAAGCAAGAAAAAGTATAAGAAATATAGAATTCTGGAGGAAGTAACAAAAAGAATAAGAAATATAGAATCCTGGAGGAAGTAACAAAAAGAATAAGAAATATTCAATCCTCGACGAAGTAACAAAAAGAATAATAAATATTGAATCCTGGAAGAAGCAAGAAAAAGAATAATAAATTTAGAATCCTGGAGGAAGTAACAAAAAGAATAACAAATATACGATCCTGGAAGTAGCAATTAAAAGAATAATAAATATTGAATCCTGGATGTAGCAACAAAAACAATAAGAAATATTGAATCCTGGAAGAAGCAAGAAAAAGAATAAGAAATATAGAATACCGGAGGAAGTAATAAAAAGAATAAGAAATATTGAATCCTAGACGTAGCAACGAAAAGTATAATAAATATTGAATCCTGGAAGAAGCAACAAAAAGAATAAGAAATATTAAATCCTGGACGAAGTTATAAAATGAATAAGAAATATAGAAACCTAGAAACAACAAAAACAATTACAAATATTGAATCCTGGAAGAAATAACAAAAAGTATAAGAAATATAGAATCCTGGAAGAGGCAACAAAAACATTAAGAAATATTGTATCCTGGAAGAAGTAACTAAAAGAATAAGAAATATTGAATCCTGGAGGAAGCAAGATAAGGAATAATAAATATTGAATCCTGGAAGAAGCAACAAAAAGAATAATAAATATAGAATCCTGGAGGAAGTAACTAAAAGATTAACAAATATAGAATCCTGGAGGAAATAACAAAAGGAATAAGAAATATTGAATCCTGGAAGAAGCAACAAAAACAATAAGAAGTATTGAATCCTGGAAGAAGCAAGAAAGAGTATAAGAAATATAGAATCCTGGAGGAAGTAACAAAAAGAATAATAAATATTGAAACCTGGAAGTAGTAACAAAAAGAATAATAAATATTGAATCCTGGAAGAAGCAAGAAAAAGAATAATAAGTTTAGAATCCTGGAGGAAGTAACAAAAAGAATAAGAAATATACGATCCTGGAAGTAGCAACAAAAAGAATAATAAATATTGAATCCTGGATGTAGCAACAAAAACAATAAGAAATATTGAATCCTGGAAGAAGCAAGAAAAAGTATAAGAAATATAGAATACCGGAGGAAGTAACAAAAAGAATAAGAAATATTGAATCCTAGACGTAGCAACGAAAAGAATAATACATAATGAATCCTGGAAGTAGCAACAAAAAGAATTAGAAATATTGAATCCTGGAAGAAGCAACAAAAAGAATAAGAAATATTGAATCCTAGACGTAGCAACGAAAAGAATAATACATAATGAATCATGGAAGTAGCAACAAAAAGAATTAGAAATATTGAATCCTGGAAGAAGCAACAAAAAGAATAAGAAATATTGAATCCTGGACGAAGTAACAAAAAGAATAAGAAATATAGAATCCTGGAGGAAGTAACAACAAGAATAATAAATATTGAACCCTGGAAGAAACAACAAAAACAATTACAAATATTGAATCCTAGAAGAAATAACAAAAAGTATAAGAAATATAGAATCCTGGAAGAGGCAACAAAAACATTAAGAAATATTGAATCCTGGAAGAAGTAACATAAAGAATAAGAAATATTGAATCCTGGAGGAAGCAAGATAAAGAATAATAAATATTGAATCCTGAAAGAAGCAAGAAAATGTATAAGAGATATAGAATCCTGGAGGAAGTAACAAAAAGAATAAGTAATATAGAATCCTGGAGGAAGTAACAAAAACAATAAGAAATATTGAATCCTCGAGGAAGTAACAAAAACAATAAGAAATATTCATTCCTGGAGGAAGTAACATAAACAATAAGAAATATTGAAACCTGGAAGAAGCAACAAAACGAATAATAAATATAGAGCCCTGGAGGAAGTAATCAAAAGAATAACAAATATTGAATCCTGGACGAAGGAACAAAAAGAATAATAAATATAGAATCCTGGAGGAAGTAACAAAAAGAATAACAAATATAGAATCCTGGAGGAAGTAACAAAAAGAATAAGAAATATTGAATCCTGGAGGAAGCAAGATAAAGAATAATAAATATTGAATCCTGAAAGAAGCAAGAAAAAGTATAAGAAATATAGAATTCTGGAGGAAGTAACAAAAAGAATAAGAAATATAGAATCCTGGAGGAAGTAACAAAAAGAATAAGAAATATTCAATCCTCGACGAAGTAACAAAAAGAATAATAAATATTGAATCCTGGAAGAAGCAAGAAAAAGAATAATAAATTTAGAATCCTGGAGGAAGTAACAAAAAGAATAACAAATATACGATCCTGGAAGTAGCAATTAAAAGAATAATAAATATTGAATCCTGGATGTAGCAACAAAAACAATAAGAAATATTGAATCCTGGAAGAAGCAAGAAAAAGAATAAGAAATATAGAATACCGGAGGAAGTAATAAAAAGAATAAGAAATATTGAATCCTAGACGTAGCAACGAAAAGTATAATAAATATTGAATCCTGGAAGAAGCAACAAAAAGAATAAGAAATATTAAATCCTGGACGAAGTTATAAAATGAATAAGAAATATAGAAACCTAGAAACAACAAAAACAATTACAAATATTGAATCCTGGAAGAAATAACAAAAAGTATAAGAAATATAGAATCCTGGAAGAGGCAACAAAAACATTAAGAAATATTGTATCCTGGAAGAAGTAACTAAAAGAATAAGAAATATTGAATCCTGGAGGAAGCAAGATAAGGAATAATAAATATTGAATCCTGGAAGAAGCAACAAAAAGAATAATAAATATAGAATCCTGGAGGAAGTAACTAAAAGATTAACAAATATAGAATCCTGGAGGAAATAACAAAAGGAATAAGAAATATTGAATCCTCGAGGAAGTAACAAAAACAATAAGAAATATTTAATCCTGGAGGAAGTACCAAAAACAATAAGAAATATTGAAACCTGGAAGAAGCAACAAAACGAATAATAAATATAGAATCCTGGAGGAAATAACAAAAAGAATAACAAATATAGAATCCTGGAGGAAGTAACAAAAACAATAAGAAATATTGAATCCTGGAAGAAGCAACAAAAACAATAAGAAGTATTGAATCCTGGAAGAAGCAAGAAAGAGTATAAGAAATATAGAATCCTGGAGGAAGTAACAAAAAGAATAATAAATATTGAAACCTGGAAGTAGTAACAAAAAGAATAATAAATATTGAATCCTGGAAGAAGCAAGAAAAAGAATAATAAGTTTAGAATCCTGGAGGAAGTAACAAAAAGAATAAGAAATATACGATCCTGGAAGTAGCAACAAAAAGAATAATAAATATTGAATCCTGGATGTAGCAACAAAAACAATAAGAAATATTGAATCCTGGAAGAAGCAAGAAAAAGTATAAGAAATATAGAATACCGGAGGAAGTAACAAAAAGAATAAGAAATATTGAATCCTAGACGTAGCAACGAAAAGAATAATACATAATGAATCCTGGAAGTAGCAACAAAAAGAATTAGAAATATTGAATCCTGGAAGAAGCAACAAAAAGAATAAGAAATATTGAATCCTAGACGTAGCAACGAAAAGAATAATACATAATGAATCATGGAAGTAGCAACAAAAAGAATTAGAAATATTGAATCCTGGAAGAAGCAACAAAAAGAATAAGAAATATTGAATCCTGGACGAAGTAACAAAAAGAATAAGAAATATAGAATCCTGGAGGAAGTAACAACAAGAATAATAAATATTGAACCCTGGAAGAAACAACAAAAACAATTACAAATATTGAATCCTAGAAGAAATAACAAAAAGTATAAGAAATATAGAATCCTGGAAGAGGCAACAAAAACATTAAGAAATATTGAATCCTGGAAGAAGTAACATAAAGAATAAGAAATATTGAATCCTGGAGGAAGCAAGATAAAGAATAATAAATATTGAATCCTGAAAGAAGCAAGAAAATGTATAAGAGATATAGAATCCTGGAGGAAGTAACAAAAAGAATAAGTAATATAGAATCCTGGAGGAAGTAACAAAAACAATAAGAAATATTGAATCCTCGAGGAAGTAACAAAAACAATAAGAAATATTCATTCCTGGAGGAAGTAACATAAACAATAAGAAATATTGAAACCTGGAAGAAGCAACAAAACGAATAATAAATATAGAGCCCTGGAGGAAGTAATCAAAAGAATAACAAATATTGAATCCTGGACGAAGGAACAAAAAGAATAATAAATATAGAATCCTGGAGGAAGTAACAAAAAGAATAACAAATATAGAATCCTGGAGGAAGTAACAAAAAGAATAAGAAATATAGAATCCTGGAGGAAGTAACAAAAATAATAAGAAATATTGAAACCTGGGATAAGTAACAAAAACAATAATATTGAATCCTGGAAGAAACAACAAAAGAATAATAAAGATAGAATCCTGGAGGATGTAACAAAAACAATAAGAAATATTGAATCCTGGAAGAAGCAAGAAAAACAATAAGAAATATTGAATCCTGGAAGAAGCAAGAAAGAGAATAAGAAATATAGAATCCTGGAGGAAGTAACAAAAAGAATAATAAATATTGAATCCTGGAAGTAGCAACAAAAAAAATAAGAAATATTGAATCCTGGAAGAAGCAAGAAAAAGAATAATAAGTTTAGAATCCTGGAGGAAGTAACAAAAAGAATAAGAAATATACGATCCTGGAAGTAGCAACAAAAAGAATAATAAATATTGAATCCTGGAAGTAGCAACAAAAACAATAAGAAATATTGAATCCTGGAAGAAGCAAGAAAAAGAATAAGAAATATAGAATACCGGAGGAAGTAACAAAAAGAATAAGAAATATTGAATCCTAGACGTAGCAACGAAAAGAATAAGAACTATTGAATCCTGGACGAAGTAACATAAAGAATAAGAAATATTAAATCCTGGAAGAAGCAACACAAAGAATAAGTAATATAGAATCCTGGAAGAAGTAACATAAAGAATAAGAAATATAGAATCCTGGAAGAGGCACCAAAAACATTAAGAAATATTGAATCCTGGAAGAAGTAACATAAAGAATAAGAAATATTGAATCCTGGAAGAAGCAACAAAAAGAATAAGTAATATAGAATCCTGGAAGAAGTAACATAAAGAATAAGAAATATAGAATCCTTGAAGAAGCAACAAAAAGAATAAGAAATATAGAATACTGAAAGAAGTAACATAAAGAATTAGAAACATAGAATCCTGGAGGATGTAACAAAAAGAATAAGAAATATAGAATCCTGGAGGAAGTAACAAAAAGAATAACAAATATTGAATCCTGGAAGAAGTAACTAAAAGAATAAGAAATATTGAATCCTGGAGGAAGCAAGACAAAGAAGAATAAATATTGAATCCTGAAAGAAGCAAGAAAAAGTATAAGAAATATAGAATTCTGGAGGAAGTAACAAAAAGAATAAGAAATATTCAATCCTTGACGAAGTAACAAAAAGAATAATAAATATTGAATCCTGAAAGAAGCAAGAAAAAGAATAATAAATTTAGAATCCTGGAGGAAGTAACAAAAAGAATAACAAATATACGATCCTGGAAGTAGCAATTAAAAGAATAATAAATATTGAATCCTGGAAGTAGCAACAAAAACAATAAGAAATATTGAATCCTGGAAGAAGCAAGAAAAAGAATAAGAAATATAGAATACCGGAGGAAGTAATAAAAAGAATAAGAAATATTGAATCCTAGACGTAGCAACGAAAAGTATAATAAATATTGAATCCTGGAAGAAGCAACAAAAAGAATAAGAAATATTAAATCCTGGACGAAGTAACAAAATGAATAAGAAATATAGAATCCTGGAGGAAGTAACAACAAGAATAATAAATATTGAATCCTGGAAGAAACAACAAAAACAATTACAAATATTGAATCCTGGAAGAAATAACAAAAAGTATAAGAAATATAGAATCCTGGAAGAGGCAACAGAAACATTAAGAAATATTGAATCCTGGAAGAAGTAACATAAAGAATAAGAAATATTGAATCCTGGAGGAAGCAAGATAAAGAATAATAAATATTGAATCCTGAAAGAAGCAAGAAAATGTATAAGAAATATAGAATCCTGGAGGATGTAACAAAAAGAATAAGAAATATAGAATCCTGGAGGAAGTAACAAAAAGAATAAGAAATATTGAATCCTCGAGGAAGTAACAAAAACAATAAGAAATATTCAATCCTGGAGGAAGTAACAAAAACAATAAGAAATATTGGAACCTGGAAGAAGCAACAAAACGAATAATAAATATAGAATCCTGGAGGAAATAACATAAAGAATAAGAAATATTGAATCCTTGCAGAAACAAGAAAAAGAATAAGAAATATTCAATCCTGGAAGAAGCAAGAAAAAGAATAAGAAATATAGAATCCTGGAGGAAGTAACAAAAAGAAGAAATATAGAACCCTGGAGGACGTAACAAAAAGTATAATAAATATTGAATCCTGGAAGAAGCAACAAAAAGAATAATAAATATAGAATCCTGGAGGAAGTAAAAAAAAGAATAAGAAATATAGAATCCTGGAGGAAGTAACAAAAAGAATTAGAAATATAGAATCCTGGAGGAAGTAACAAAAAGAATAAGAAATATAGAATCCTGGAGGAAGTAGCAAAAAGTATAATAAACATTGAATCCTGGAAGAAGCAACAAAAAGAATAATAAATATAGAATCCTGGAGGAAGTAACAAAAAGAATAAGAAATATAGAATACTGAAAGAAGTAACATAAAGAATAAGAAATATAGAATCCTGGAGGAAATAACAAAAAGAATAAGAAAGATTGAATCCTGGCAGAAACAAGAAAAAGAATAAGAAATATTCAATCCTCAACGAAGTAACAAAAAGAATAAGAAATATTCAATCCTGGAGGAAGTAACAAAAAGAATAAGAAATATTGATACCTGGAAGAAGCAACAAAAAGAATAATCAATATAGAATCCTGGAGGAAATAACAAAAAGAATAAGAAAGATTGAATCCTGGCAGAAACAAGACAAAGGATAAGAAATATTCAATCCAGGAAGAAGCAAGGAAAAGAATAAGAAATATAGAATCCTGGAGGAAGTAACAAAAAGAATAAGAAATATAGAACCCTGGAGGAAGTAACAAAAAGTATAATAAATATTGAATCCTGGAAGAAGCAACAAAAAGAATAATAAATAAAGAATCCTGGAGGAAGTAACATAAAGAATATAAAATATAGAATCCTGGAGGAAGTAACAAAAAGAATTAGAAATATAGAATCCTGCAGGAAGTAACAAAAAGAATAAGAAATATAGAATCCTGGAGGAAGTAGCAAAAAGTATAATAAACATTGAATCCTGGATGAAGCAACAAAAAGAATAATAAATATAGAATCCTGGAGGAAGTAACAAAAAGAATAAGAAATATAGAATCCTGGAGGAAGTAACAAAAAGAATAAGAAATATAGAATCCAGGAGGAAGTAGCAAAAAGTATAATAAATATAGAATCCTGGAAGAAGCAACAAAAAGAAAAAGTAATTTTGAATCCTGGAAGTTGCAACAAAAATTATAATAAATATTGCATCCTGGAAGAAGCAACAAAAAGAATAATAAATATAGAATCCTTGAGGAAGTAACAAAATGAATGAGAAATATTGAATCCTGCAAGTAGCAACAAAAAGAATAAGAAATATTGAATCCTGGAAGAAGCAACAAAAAGAATAAGAAATATTGAATCCTGGAAGAAGCAAGAAAAAGTATAATAAATATGCTATCCTGGAGGAAGTAACAAAAAGAATAAGAAATATTGAATCCTGGAAGAAGCAACAAAAAGAATAATAAATATAGAATCCTGGAGGAAGTAACAAAAAGAATAAGAATATAGAATCCTGGAGGAAGTCACAAAAAGAATAATTAATATAGAATCCAGAAGGAAGTAGCAAAAAGTATAATATATATAGAATCCTGGAAGAAGCAACAAAAAGAAAAAGTAATTTTGAATCCTGGAAGTTGCAACAAAAATTATAATAAATATTGCATCCTAGAAGAAGCAACAAATAGAATAATAAATATAGAATCCTGGCAGAAACAAGAAAAAGAATAAGAAATATAGAATCCTGGAGGAAGTAACAAAAAGAATAATAAACATTGAATCCTGGAAGAAGCAACAAAAAGAATAATAAATATAGAATCCTGGAGGAAGTAACAAAAAGAATAAGAAATATTGAATCCTGGAAGAAGCAAGAAAAAGAATAATAAATATAGAATCCTGGAGGAACTAACAAAAAGAATAAAAATATTGTATCCTGGAAGAAGTAACTAAAAGAATAAGAAATATTGAATCCTGGAGGAAGCAAGATAAGGAATAATAAATATTGAATCCTGGAAGAAGCAACAAAAAGAATAATAAATATAGAATCCTGGAGGAAGTAACTAAAAGATTAACAAATATAGTATCCTGGAGGAAATAACAAATGGAATAAGAAATATTGAATCCTCGAGGAAGTAACAAAAACAATAAGAAATATTTAATCCTGGAGGAAGTACCAAAAACAATAAGAAATATTGAAACCTGGAAGAAGCAACAAAACGAATAATAAATATAGAATCCTGGAGGAAATAACAAAAAGAATAACAAATATAGAATCCTGGAGGAAGTAACAAAAAGTATAAGAAATATAGAACCCCGGAGGAAGTAACAAAAAGAATAAGAAATATAGAATCCTGGAGGAAGTAACCAAAAGAATAACAAATATTGAATCCTGGAAGAAGCAACAAAAAGAATAATAAATATAGAATCCTGGAGGAAGTAACAAAAAGAATAACAAATATAGAATCCTGGCGGAAGTAACAAAAATAATAAGAAATATTGAAACCTGGAGGAAGTAACAAAAACAATAATAAATATTGAATCCTGGAAGAAACAACAAAAATATAATAAATATAGAATCCTGGAGGATGTAACAAAAACAATAAGAAATATTGAATCCTGGAAGAAGCAACAAAAACAATAAGAAGTATTGAATCCTGGAAGAAGCAAGAAAGAGTATAAGAAATATAGAATCCTGGAGGAAGTAACAAAAAGAATAAGAAATATTGAAACCTGGAAGTAGTAACAAAAAGAATAATAAATATTGAATCCTGGAAGAAGCAAGAAAAAGAATAATAAGTTTAGAATCCTGGAGGAAGTAACAAAAAGAATAAGAAATATACGATCCTGGAAGTAGCAACAAAAAGAATAATAAATATTGAATCCTGGAAGTAGCAACAAAAACAATAAGAAATATTGAATCCTGGAAGAAGCAAGAAAAAGTATAAGAAATATAGAATACCGGAGGAAGTAACAAAAAGAATAAGAAATATTGAATCCTAGACGTAGCAACGAAAAGAATAATACATAATGAATCCTGCTGGAAGTAGCAACAAAAAGAATTAGACATATTGAATCCTGGAAGAAGCAACAAAAAGAATAAGAAATATTGAATCCTAGACGTAGCAACGAAAAGAATAATACATAATGAATCATGGAATTAGCAACAAAAAGAATTAGAAATATTGAATCCTGGAAGAAGCAACAAAAAGAATAAGAAATATTGAATCCTGGACGAAGTAACAAAAAGAATAAGAAATATAGAATCCTGGAGGAAGTAACAACAAGAATAATAAATATTGAATCCTGGATGAAACAACAAAAACAATTACAAATATTGAATCCTAGAAGAAATAACAAAAAGTATAAGAAATATAGAATCCTGGAAGAGGCAACAAAAACATTAAGAAATATTGAATCCTGGAAGAAGTAACATAAAGTATAAGAAATATTGAATCCTGGAGGAAGCAAGATAAAGATTAATAAATATTGAATCCTGAAAGAAGCAAGAAAATGTATAAGAAATATAGAAGCCTGGAGGAAGTAACAAAAAGAATAAGTAATATTGAATCCTCGAGGAAGTAACAAAAACAATAAGAAATATTCATTCCTGGAGGAAGTAACATAAACAATAAGAAATATTGAAACCTGGAAGAAGCAACAAAACGAATAATAAATATAGAACCCTGGAGGAAGTAATCAAAAGAATAACAAATATTGAATCCTGGACGAAGCAACAAAAAGAATAATAAATATAGAATCCTGGAGGAAGTAACAAAAAGAATAACAAATATAGAATCCTGGTGGAAGTAACAAAAAGAATAAGAAATATAGAATCCTGGAGGAAGTAACAAAAATAATAAGAAATATTCAAACCTGGGATAAGTAACAAAAACAATAATAAATATTGAATCCTGGAAGAAGCAAGAAAAACAATAAGAAATATTGAATCCTGAAAGAAGCAAGAAAGAGAATAAGAAATATAGAATCCTGGAGGAAGTATACAAAAAGAATAATAAATATTGAATCCTGGAAGTAGCAACAAAAACAATAAGAAATATTGAATCCTGGAAGAAGCAAGAAAAAGAATAAGAAATATAGAATACCGGAGGAAGTAACAAAAAGAATAAGAAATATTGAATCCTAGACGTAGCAACGAAAAGAATAAGAACTATTGAATCCTGGACGAAGTAACATAAAGAATAAGAAATATTGAATCCTGGAAGAAGCAACAAAAAGAATAAGTAATATAGAATCCTGGAAGAAGTAACATAAAGAATAAGAAATATAGAATCCTGGAAGAGGCACCAAAAACATTAAGAAATATTGAATCCTGGAAGAAGTAACATAAAGAATAAGAAATATTGAATCCTGGAAGAAGCAACAAAAAGAATAAGTAATATAGAATCCTGGAAGAAGTAAAATAAAGAATAAGAAATATAGAATCCTTGAAGAAGCAACAAAAAGAATAAGAAATATAGAATACTGAAAGAAGTAACATAAAGAATAAGAAATATTGAATCCTGGAGGAAGTTACAAAAAGAATAAGAAAAATTGTAACCTGGAAGAAGCAAGAAAAAGAAAATGAAATATTGAATCCTGGATGTAGCAACAAAAAGAATAAGAAATATTGAATACTGGAGGAAGTAACAAAAAGAATAAGAAATATTGAATCTTTGAGGAAATAACAAAAAGAATAAGAAATAGGGAAACCTGTAGGAAGTAACAAAAGTAATAATAAATATAGAATCCTGGAGGAAGTAACAAAAAGAATAACAAATATAGAATCCTGGAGGAAGTAACAAAAATAATAAGAAATATTGAAACATGGAGGAAGTAACACAAACAATAATAAATATTGAATCCTGGAAGAAACAACAAAAAGAATAATAAATATAGAATCCTGGAGGATGTAACAAAAACAATAAGAAATATTGAATCCTGGAAGAAGCAACTAAAAGAATAAGAAATATTGAATCCTGGAGGAAGTAACAAAAGGAATAAGAAATATAGAATCCTGGAGGAAGGAACAAAAAGAATAAGAAATTTTGAATCCTCGAGGAAGTAACAAAAACAATATGAAATATTCAATTCTGGAGGAAGTACCAAAAACAATAAAAAATATTGAAACCAGGAAGAAGCAACAAAAAGAATAATAAATATAGAATCCTGGAGGAAATAACAAAAAGAATAAGAAATATTGAATCCTGGCAGAAACAAGAAAAAGAATAAGAAATATTCAATCCTGGACGAAGCAAGAAAAAGAATAAGAAATATTGAACCCTGGAGGAAGTAACAAAAAGAATAAGAAATATAGAATCCTGGAGGAAGTAACCAAAAGAATAACAAATATTGAATCCTGGAAGTAGCAACAAAAAGAATAATAAATATAGAATCCTGGAGGAAGTAACAAAAAGAATAACAAATATAGAATCCTGGAGGAAATAACAAAAATAATAAGAAATTTTGAAACCTGGAGGAAGTAACAAAAACAATAATAAATATTGAATCCTGGAAGAAACAAGAAAAAGAATAATAAATATAGAATCCTGGAGGACGTAACAAAAACAATAAGAAATATTGAATCCTGGAAGAAGCAACAAAAACAATAAGAAATCTTGAATCCTGGAAGAAGCAAGAAAAAGAATTAGAAATATAGAATCCTGGAGGAAGTAACAAAAAGAATAAGAATTATAGAATCCTGGAGGAAGTAACAAAAAGAATAAGAAATATAGAATCCTGGAGGATGTAACCAAAAGAATAACAAATATTGAATCCTGGAAGAAGCAACAAAAAGAATAATAAATATAGAAACCTGGAGGAAGTAACAAAAAGAATTACAAATATAGAATCCTGGAGGAAGTAACAAAAATAATAAGAAATATTGAAACCTGGAGGAAGTAACAAAAACAATAATAAATATTGAATCCTGGAAGAAACAACAAAAAGAATAATAAATATAGAATCCTGGAGGATGTAATAAAAACAATAAGAAATATTGAATCCTGGAAGAAGCAACAAAAACAATAAGAAATATTGAATCCTGGAAGTAGCAACACAAACAAAAAGAAATATTGAATCCTGGAAGAAGCAAGAAAAAGAATAAGAAATATAGAATACCGGAGGAAGTAACAAAAATAATAAGAAATATTGAATCCTGGAAGTAGCAACAAAAAGAATAAAAAATATTGAATCCTAGAAGTAGCAACAAAAAGAAAAACAAATATAGAATCCTGGAGGATACAACAAAAACAAGTATAAATGTTGAATCCTGGAAGAAATAACAAAAAGAATAAGAAATATAGAATCCTGGAAGAAGCAACAAAAACATTAAGAAATATTGAATCCTGGAAGAAGTAACATAAAGAATAAGAACTATTGAATCCTGGAAGAAGCAACAAAAATAATAAGAAATATAGAATCCTGGAAGAAGTAACATAAAGAATAAGAAATATACAATCCTTGAAGAAGCAACAAAAAGAATGAGAAATATAGAATCCTGGAAGAATTAACATAAAGAATAAGAAATATTGAATCCTGGAGGAAGTTACAAAAAGAATAAGAAATATTGAATCGTGGATAAAGCAGAAAAACAATAATAAATATTCAATCCTGGAAGAAGCAAGAAAAAGAATAAGAAATATAGAATCCTGGAGGAAGTAACCAAAAGTATAATAAATATTGAATCCTGGAAGAAGCAACAAAAAGAATAATAAATATAGAATCCTGGAGGAAATAACAAAAAGAATAAGAAATATAGAATCCTGGAGGTAATAACAAAAAGAATAATAAATATAGAATCCTGGAGGAAGTAGCAAAAAGTATAATAAATATAGAATCCTGGAAGAAGCAACAAGAAGAAAAAGTAATATTGAATCCTGGAAGTTGCAACAAAAAGAATAATAAATATTGTATCCTGGAAGAAGCAACAAAAAGAATAATAAATATAGAATCCTTGAGGAAGTAACACAATGAATAAGTAATATTGAATCCTGGAAGAAGCAACAAAAAGAATAAGAAATATTGAATATTGGAAGAAGCAACAAAAAGAATAAGAAATATTGAATACTGGAAGAAGCAAGAAAAATTATAATAAATATGGAATCCTGGAGGAAGTAACAAAAAGAATAAGAAATATTGAATCCTGGAAGAATCAACAAAAAGAGTAATAAATATAGAATCCTGGAGGAAGTAACAAAAAGAATAACAAATATTGAATCCTGGAAGAAGTAACAAAAAGAATAAGAAATATTGAATCCTGGAGGAAGCAAGATAAAGAAAAATAAATATTGAATCCTAAAAGAAGCAAGAAAAAGAATAAGAAATATAGAATCCTGGAGGAAGTAACAAAAAGAATAAGAAATATAGAATCCTGGAGGAAGTAACAAAAAGTATAAGAAATATAGAATCCTGGAGGAAGTAACAAAAAGAATAAGAAATATAGAACACAGGAGGATGTAACAAAAAGAATAAGAAATATAGAATCCTGGAGGAAGTAACCAAAAGAATAACAAATATTGAATCCTGGAAGATGTTAGAAAAAGAATAACAAACATAGAATCCTGGAGGAAGTAACAAAAATAATAAGAAATATTGAAACCTGGAGGAAGTAACAAAAACCATAATAAATATTGAATCCTGGAAGAAACAACAAAATGAATAATAAATATAGAATCCTGGAGGATGTAACAAAAACAATAAGAAATATTGAATCCTGGAAGAAGCAACAAAAACAATAAGAAATATTGAATACTGGAAGAAACTAGAAAAAGAATAAGAAATATAGAATCCTGGAGGAAGTAGCAAAAAGAATAAGAAATATTGAAACCTGGAAGTAGTAACAAGAAGAATGATAAATATTGAATCCTGGAAGAAGCAAGAAAAAGAATAATAAATATAGAATCCTGGAGGAAGTAACAAAAAGAATAACAAATATAGAATCCTTGAGGAAGTAACAAAAATAAGTAGAAATTTTGAAACCTGGAGGAAGTAACAAAAACAATAATAAATATTGAATCCTGGAAGAAACAAGAAAAAGAATAATAAATATAGAATCCTGTAGGATGTAACAAAAACAATAAGAAATATTGAATCCTGGAAGAAGCAACAAAAACAATAAGAAATATTGAATCCTGGAAGAAGCAAGAAAATGAATAAGAAATATAGAATCCTGGAGGAAGTATCAAAAAGAATAAGAAATATAGAATCCTGGAGGAAGTAACCAAAAGAATAACAAATATTGAATCCTGGAAGAAGCAACAAAAAGAATAATAAATATAGAAACCTGGAGGAAGTAACAAAAATAATAAGAAATATTGAAACCTGGAGGAAGTAACAAAAACAATAATAAAAATTGAATCCTGGAAGAAACAACAAAAAGAATAATAAATATAGAATCCTGGAGGATGTAATAAAAACAATAAGAAATATTGAATCCTGGAAGAAGCA
This sequence comes from Octopus bimaculoides, assembly GCF_046866305.1. Lineage (NCBI taxonomy): Eukaryota > Metazoa > Mollusca > Cephalopoda > Octopoda > Octopodidae > Octopus > Octopus bimaculoides. The sequence continues at coordinate 331,482 of NW_028315302.1, read as the reverse complement.
ACAAAAACAATAAGAAATATTGAATCCTGGAAGTAGCAACAAAAACAAAAAAAAATATTGAATCCTGGAAGAAGCAAGAAAAACAATAAGAAATATAGAATACCGGAGGAAGTAACAAAAAGAATTAGAAATATTGAATCCTGGAAGTAGCAACAAAAAGAATAAGAAATAATGAATCCTGGAAGTAGCAACAAAAAGAATTAGAAATATTGAATCCTGGAAGAAGCAACAAAAAGAAAAAGAAATATTGAATCCTGGAGGAAGTAACAAAAACAAGTAGAAATGTTGAATCCTGGAAGAAATAACAAAAAGAATAAGAAATATAGAATCCTGGAAGAAGCAAGAAAAACATTAAGAAATATTGAATCCTGGAAGAAGTAACATAAAGAATAAGAACTATTGAATCCTGGAAGAAGCAACAAAAATAATAAGAAATATAGAATCCTGGAAGAAGTAACATAAAGAATAAGAAATATACAATCCTTGAAGAAGCAACAAAAAGAATGAGAAATATAGAATCCTGGAAGAATTAACATAAAGAATAAGAAATATTGAATCCTGGAGGAAGTTACAAAAAGAATAAGAAATATTGAATCGTGGATAAAGCAAGAAAAACAATAATAAATATTCAATCCTGGAAGAAGCAAGAAAAAGAATAAGAAATATAGAATCCTGGAGAAAGTAACAAAAAGAATAATAAATATAGAATCCTGGAGGAAGTAACCAAAAGTATAATAAATATTGAATCCTGGAAGAAGCAACAAAAAGAATAATAAATATAGAATCCTGGAGGAAGTAACAAAAAGAATAAGAAATATAGAATCTTGGAGGTAATAACAAAAAGAATAATAAATATAGAATCCTGGAGGAAGTTGCAAAAAGTATAATAAATATAGAATCCTGGAAGAAGCAACAAGAAGAAAAAGTAATATTGAATCCTGGAAGTTGCAACAAAAAGAATAATAAATATTGCATCCTGGAAGAAGCAACAAAAAGAATAATAAATATAGAATCCTTGAGTAAGTAACAAAATGAATAAGTAATATTAAATCCTGGAAGAAGCAACAAAAAGAATAAGAAATATTGAATATTGGAAGAAGCTAGAAAAAGAATAAGAAATATTGAGTACTGGAAGAAGCAAGAAAAAGTATAATAAATATGGAATCCTGGAGGAAGTAACAAAAAGAATAAGAAATATTGAATCCTGGAAGAATCAACAAAAAGAATAATAAATATAGAATCCTGGAGGAAGTAACAAAAAGAATAACAAATATTGAATCCTGGAAGAAGTAACAACAAGAATAAGAAATATTGAATCCTGGAGGAAGCAAGATAAAGAAAAATAAATATTGAATCCTGAAAGAAGCAAGAAAAAGAATAAGAAATATAGAATCCTGGAGGAAGTAACAAAAAGAATAAGAAATATAGAATCCTGGAGGAAGCAACAAAAAGAATAAGAAATATAGAATCCTGGAGGAAGTAACAAAAAGAATAAGAAATATAGAACCCAGGAGGAAGTAACAAAAAGAATAAGAAATATAGAATCCTGGAGGAAGTAACCAAAAGAATAACAAATATTGAATCCTGGAAAAAGCAACAAAAAGAATAATAAATATAGAAACCTGGAGGAAGTAACAAAAAGAATTACAAATATAGAATCCTGGAGGAAGTAACAAAAATAATAAGAAATATTAAAACCTGGAGGAAGTAACAAAAACAATAATAAATATTGAATCCTGGAAGAAACAACAAAAAGATTAATAAATATGGAATCCTGGAGGATGTAATAAAAACAATAAGAAATATTGAATCCTGGAAGAAGCAACAAAAACAATAAGAAATATTGAATCCTGGAAGTAGCAACAAAAACAAAAAAAATATTGAATCCTGGAAGAAGCAAGAAAAAGAATAAGAAATATAGAATACCAGAGGAAGTAACAAAAAGAATTAGAAATATTGAATCCTGGAAGTAGCAACAAAAAGAATAAGAAATAATGAATCCTGGAAGTAGCAACAAAAAGAATAAAAAATATTGAATCCTAGAAGTTGCAACAAAAAGAATAAGAAATAATGAATCCTGGAAGTAGCAACAAAAAGAATTAGAAATATTGAATCCTGGAAGAAGCAACAAAAAGAAAAAGAAATATTGAATCCTGGAGGAAGTAACAAAAAGAATAACAAATATAGAATCCTGGAGGATACAACAAAAACAAGTAGAAATGTTGAATCCTGGAAGAAATAACAAAAAGAATAAGAAATATAGAATCCTGGAAGAAGCAAGAAAAACATTAAGAAATATTGAATCCTGGAAGAAGTAACATAAAGAATAAGAACTATTGAATCCTGGAAGAAGCAACAAAAATAATAAGAAATATAGAATCCTGGAAGAAGTAACATAAAGAATAAGAAATATACAATCCTTGAAGAAGCAACAAAAAGAATGAGAAATATAGAATCCTGGAAGAATTAACATAAAGAATAAGAAATATTGAATCCTGGAGGAAGTTACAAAAAGAATAAGAAATATTGAATCGTGGATAAAGCAAGAAAAACAATAATAAATATTCAATCCTGGAAGAAGCAAGAAAAAGAATAAGAAATATAGAATCCTGGAGGAAGTAACAAAAAGAATAATAAATATAGAATCCTGGAGGAAGTAACCAAAAGTATAATAAATATTGAATCCTGGAAGAAGCAACAAAAAGAATAATAAATATAGAATCCTGGAGGAAGTAACAAAAAGAATAAGAAATATAGAATCTTGGAGGTAATAACAAAAAGAATAATAAATATAGAATCCTGGAGGAAGTAGCAAAAGAATAACAAATATTGAATCCTGGAAGAAGCAACAAAAAGAATAATAAATATAGAATCCTGGAGGACGTAACAAAAAGAATAAGATATATTGAATCCTGGAAGAAGTAACAAAAACAATAATAAATATTGAATCCTGGAAGAAGCAAGAAAAAGAATAAGAAATATAGAATCCTGGAGGAAGTAGAAAAAGCAAAAGAAATATTGAATCCTGGAAGAAGCAACAAAAAGAATAAGAAATAATGAATCCTGGAAGTAGCAACAAAAAGAATAATAAATAATGAATCCTGGAAGTAGCAACAAAAAGAATTAGAAATATTGAATCGTGGAAGAAGCAACAAAAAGAAAAAGAAATATTGAATCCTGGAGGAAGTAACAAAAAGAATAACAAATATAGAATCCTGGAGGATACAACAAAAACAAGTAGAAATATTGAATCCTGGAAAATATTAACAAAAAGTTTTAAAAATATAGAATCCTGGAAGAAGCAAGAAAACATTAAGAAATATTGAATCCTGGAAGAAATAACATAAAGATTAAGAAATATTGAATCCTGGAAGAAGCAACAAATAGAATAAGAAATATAGAATCCTGGAAGAAGTAACATAAAGAATAAGAAATATTGAATCCTGGAGGAAGTTACAAAAAGAATAAGAAATATTGAATCGTGGAAGAAGCAAGAAAAAGAATAAGAAATATTGAATCCTGGATGTAGCAACAAAAAGAATAAGAAATATTGAATCCTGGAGGAAGTTACAAAAAGAATAAGAAATATTGAATCCTGGAGGAAATAACAAATAGAATAAGAAATATTGAATCCTGGATAAAGCAAGAAAAACAATAATAAATATTCAATCCTGGATGAAGTAACAAAAAGAATAAGAAATATTGAAGCCTGGAAGAAGCATGAAAAAGTATAAGAAATATTGAATCCTGGAGTAAGTAACAAAAAGAATAAGAAATATAGAATCCTGGAGGAAGTAACAAAAACAATAAGAAATATTGAATCCAGGAGGAAGTAACAAAAACAATAAGAAAAGGATTCAATATTTGTTATTCTTTTTGTTACTTCCTCCAGGATTCTATTTTCATTATTCTTTTTGTTACTTCCTCCAGGATTCTATATTTTTTATTTTTTTGTTACTTCCTCCAGGATTCTATAATTCTTATTCATTTTCTTGCTTCTTCGAGGATTCAACATTTCTTATTCTTTTTGTTACTTCCTCCAGGATTCTATATTTATTGTTCTTTTTGTTGCTTCTTCCAGGATTCAATATTTCTTTTTCTTTTTGTTACTTCCTCCAGGATTCTATATTTATTTATACTTTTTCTTGCTTCTTCCAGGATTCAATATTTCTTATTCTTTTTGTTGCTTCTTCCAGGATTCAATATGTCTTATTCTTTCTCTGGCTTCTTCCAGGATTAGATATTTCTTATTCTTGTTGTTATTTCTTCCAGGAATCTATATTTCTTATACTATTTCTTGCTTCTTCCAGGATTCAATATTTGTTATACATTTCGTTACTTCCTCCAGGATTCTATATTTCTTATTCTTTTTCTTGCTTCTTCCAGGATTCAATATTTCTTATTGTTTTTGTTACTTCCTACAGTATTCAATATTTCTTATTCTTTTTGTTACTCCTCCAGGATTCTATATTTCTTATTCTTTTTGTTACTTCCTCCAGGATTTTATATTTCTTATTCTTTTTGTTACATCCTCCAGGATTCTGTATTTATGATTCTTTTTGTTGCCTCTTCCAGGATTCAATATTTGTTATTCTTTTTGTTACTTCCTCCAGGATTCTATATTATTATTCTTTTTGTTAATTCCTCCAGGATTCTATATATCTTATTTTTTTGTTACTTATTCCTGGATTCAATATTTCTAATTCTTTTTCTTGCTTCTTCCAGGATTCAATATTTCTTATTGTTTTTATTACATCCTCCAGGATTCTATATTTATTATTCTTTTTGTTGTTTCTTCCAGGATTCAATTTTTATTATTGTTTTTGTTATTTCCTCCAGGATTCTATATTTCTTATTGTTTTTGTTGCTTCTTCCAGGATTCAATATTTCTTAATTTTTTTGTTCCTTCCTCCAGGTTTGAATATTGCTTATTGTTTTGCTACTTCCTCTAAGATTCAATATTTGTTATTCTCTTTGTTACTTCCTCCAGGACTCTATATTTGGTATTCTTTTTGTTACTTCCTCCAGGATTCTATATTTCTTATTCATTTTCTTTCTACTTCCAGGATTCAATATTTATTATTCTTTCTCTTGCTTCTTCCAGGATTAGATATTTCTTATACTTTTTGTTACTTCTTCCAGGATTCAACTTTTCTTATTCTTTTTGTTACATCCTCCAGGTTTCTATATTTATTATTCTTTTTGTTGCTTCTTCCAGGAATCAATATTTCTTATTCTTTCTGTTGCTTGTTCCAGGATTCAATATGTATTATTCGTTTCGTTACTTGCTCCAGGATTCTATATTTATTATTCTTTTTGTTGCTTCTTCCAGGATTCAATATTTATCATTCTTTTTGTTGCTACATCCAGGATTCAATATTATTTTTTCTTTTTGTTGCTTCTTCCAGGATTCAATATTTCTTTTACTTTTTGTTACTTCCTCCAGGATTCTATATTTCTTATTCTTTTTCTTGCTTCTTCCAGGATTCAATATTTCTTATTCTTTTTGTTGCTACTTCCAGTATTCAATATTTCTAATTCTTTTTGTTGCTTCTTCCAGGATTCTATATTTGTTATTCTTTTTCTTGCTTCTTCCAGGATTCTATATTTGTTATTCTTTTTCTTCTTTTTTCCAGGATTCAATATTTATTATTCTTTTTTTGCTTCTTCCAGGATTCCATATTTCTTATGGTTTTTGTTACTTCCTCCAGGATTGAATATTTCTTATTCTTTTGTTTCTTCCTCCAGGATTCAATATTTGTTATTCTTTTTGTTACTTGCTCCAGGATTCAATATTTCCAATTCTTTTTGTGACTTCCTCCAGGATTCTATATTACTTGTTCTTTTTCTTGCTTCTTCCAGGATTCAATATTTATTATTCTTTCTCTTGCTTCTTCCAGGATTCAATATTTCTTATTGTTTCTGTTACTTCTTCCAGGTTTCTATATTTGTTATTCATTTTGTTGCTTCTTCCAGGATTCAATATTTCTTATTCTTTTTGCTACTTCCTCCACGATTCTATATTTATTATTCTTTTTGTTGCTTCTTCCAGGATTCAATATTACTTATTCTTTTTGTTACTTCCTCCAGGATTCAATATCTATTATTCTTTTTGTTACTTCCTCCATGATTCTATATTTATTATTCTTTTTGTTGCTTCTTCCAGGATTCAATATTTCTTATTCTTTTTGTTGCTACTTCCTGTATTCAAAATTTCTAATTCTTTTTGTTGCTTCTTCCAGGATTCTATATTTATTATTCTTTATGTTACTTCTTCCAGGATTCAATATTTCTAATTTTTTGTTGCTTCTTCCAGGATTCAATATTTATTATTCTTTCTGTTACTTCTTCCAGGATTCAATATTTCTTATTCTTTATGTTACTTCTTCCAGGATTCTAAATTTCTTATTCCTTTTCTTGCTTCTTCCAAGATTCTATATTTCTTATTCTTTTTGTTAATTCTTCCAGGATTTAATATTTCTTATTCTTTTTCTTGCTTCTTCCAGGATTCAGTATTTCTTACTCTTTTTGTTACTTCTTCAAGGATTATATATTTCTTAATCTTTTTCTTGCTTCTTCTAAGATTCAATATTTCTTATTGTTTTTCTTACATTCTCCAGGATTCTATATTTATAATTCTTTTTCTTACTTCTTCCAGAATTCCATATTTCTTATTCTTTTTCTTACTTCCTCCAGGATACTAGTGTTCTAATTCTTTTTCTTGCTTCTTCCTGGATTCTATATTTGTTTTTCTTTTTGTTACATTCTCCAGGATTCTATATTTATAATTCTTTTTCTTACTTCTTCCAGGATTCCATATTTCTTATTCTTTTTCTTACTTCCTCCAGGATACTATATTTCTTATTCTTTTTCTTGCTTCTTCCAGGATTCTATATTTCTTATTCTTTTTCTTGCTTCTTCCAGGATTCAATATTTATTATTCTTTTTTTGCTTCTTCCAGGATTCCATATGTCTTATGGCTTTTGTTACTTCCTCCAGGATTGAATATTTCTTATTCTTTTGTTTCTTCTTCCAGGATTCAATATTTGTTATTCATTTTGTTACTTCCTCCAGGATTCTATGTTTCTTGTTCTTTTTCTTGCTTCTTCCAGGATTCAATATTTATTATTCTTTCTCTTGCGTCTTCCAGGATTCAATATTTCTTATAGTTTCTTTTACTTCTTCCAGGATTCTATGTTTCTTGTTCTTTTTCTTGCTTCTTCCAGGATTCAATATTTCTTATAGTTTCTTTTACTTCTTCCAGGTTTCTATATTTTTTATTCTTTTTCTTGCTTCTTCCAGGACTCCATATTTCTTATTGTTTTTGTTACTTCCTCCAGGATTCTATATTTCTTATTCTTTTTCTTGCTTCGCCCAGGGTTCAATATTTGTTATTCATTTTGTTACTTCCTCCAGGATTCTATGTTTCTTGTTCTTTTTCTTGCTTCTTCCAGGATTCAATATTTATTATTCTTTCTCTTGCGTCTTCCAGGATTCAATATTTCTTATTGTTTCTTTTACTTCTTCCAGGTTTCTATATTTTTTATTCTTTTTCTTGCTTCTTCCAGGATTCAATATTTCTTATTCTTTTTGTTGCTTCGTCCAGGATTCAATATTTCTTATAATTTTTGTTGCCTCGTCCAGGATTCAAAATTTGTTATTCTTTTTCTTGCTTCTTCCAGGATTCAATATTTGTTATTATTTTTGTTACTTCCTCCAGGATTCAAAATTTATTATTCTTTATGTTACTTCCTCCAGGATTCAATATTTCTCATTCTTTTTCTTGCTTCTTCCAGGATTCACTATTTCTTATTCTTTTTGTTACTTCCTCCAGGATTCTATATTTCTTATTCTTTTTATTATTACTTCCAGGATTCAATATTTCTTATTCTTTTCGTTACTTCCTCCAGGATTCTATATTTCTTATTCTTTTTCTTGCTTCTTCCAGGATTCAATATTTCTTATTCTTTTTCTTGCTTCTTCCAGGATTCAATATTTCTTATTCTTTTTGTTACTTTTTCCAGGATTCTATATTTGGTATTCTTTTTCTTTCTTCTTCCAGGATTCTATATTTCATATAATTTTGTTACTTCTTCCTGTATTCAATATTACTTATTCTTTTTGTTACTTCCTCCAAGATTCAATATTTATTATTTTTTTTGTTACTTCCTCCAGGATACAATATTTCTTATTATTTTTGTTGCGAATTCCAGGATTCAATATTTCTTATACTTTTTCTTGCTTCTTCCAGGATTCAATATTTCTTATTCTTTTTGTTACTCCTTCCAGGATTCTATATTTCTTATGCTTTTTCTTGCTTCATCCAGGATTCAATATTTGTTATTCTTTTTGTTACTTCCTCCAGCATTCAATATTCATTTTTATTTTTGTTACTTCATCCAGGATTCAATATGTTTTATTCTTTTTGTTACTTCCTCCAGGATACAATATTTCTTATTCTTTTTGTTACTTCCTCCAGGATTCAATATTTCTTATTCTTTTTGTTACTTCCTCCAGCATTCAATATTTCTTATTCTTTTTGTTACTTCTTCCAGGATTCAATATTTCTAATTCTTTTTCTTGCTTCTTCCAGGATTCAATATTTCTTATTCTTTTTGTTACTTCCTCCAGCATTCAATATTTCTTATCCTTTTTGTTGCTACTTCCAGGATTCAATATTTCTTATTCTTTTTGTTACTTTTTCCAGGATTCAATATTTCTTATTATTTTTGTTGCTTCGTCCAGGATTCAATATTTGTTATTCTTTTTCTTGCTTCTTCCAGGATTCAATATTTGTTATTATTTTTGTTATTACTTCCAGGATTCAATATTTCTTATTCTTTTTCTTGCTTCTTCCAGGATTCAATATTTTTTATTCTTTCTGTTGCTTCTTCCAGGATTCAATATGTATTATTCGTTTCGTTACTTGCTCCAGGATTCTATATTTATTATTCTTTTTGTTGCTTCTTCCAGGATTCAATATTTATCATTCTTTTTGTTGCTACATCCAGGATTCAATATTATTTTTTCTTTTTGTTGCTTCTTCCAGGATTCAATATTTCTTTTACTTTTTGTTACTTCCTCCAGGATTCTATATTTCTTATTCTTTTTCTTGCTTCTTCCAGGATTCAATATTTCTTATTCTTTTTGTTGCTATTTCCAGTATTCAATATTTCTAATTCTTTTTGTTGCTTCTTCCAGGATTCTATATTTGTTATTCTTTTTCTTGCTTCTTCCAGGATTCTATATTTGTTATTCTTTTTCTTCTTTTTTCCAGGATTCAATATTTATTATTCTTTTTTTGCTTCTTCCAGGATTCCATATTTCTTATGGTTTTTGTTACTTCCTCCAGGATTGAATATTTCTTATTCTTTTGTTTCTTCCTCCAGGATTCAATATTTGTTATTCTTTTTGTTACTTGTTCCAGGATTCAATATTTCCAATTCTTTTTGTGACTTCCTCCAGGATTCTATATAACTTGTTCTTTTTCTTGCTTCTTCCAGGATTCATTATTTATTATTCTTTCTCTTGCTTCTTACAGGATTCAATATTTCTTATTGTTTCTGTTACTTCTTCCAGGTTTCTATATTTGTTATTCATTTTGTTGCTTCTTCCAGGATTCAATATTTCTTATTCTTTTTGCTACTTCCTCCACGATTCTATATTTATTATTCTTTTTGTTGCTTCTTACAGGATTCAATATTTCTTATTCTTTTTGTTACTTCCTCCAGGATTCAATATCTATTATTCTTTTTGTTACTTCCTCCAGGATTCTATAGTTCTTATTCTTTTCGTGACTTCCTCCATGATTCTATATTTATTATTCTTTTTGTTGCTTCTTCCAGGATTCAATATTTCTTATTCTTTTTGTTGCTACTTCCAGTATTCAAAATTTCTAATTCTTTTTGTTGCTTCTTCCAGGATTCTATATTTTTCTTATTCTTTTTGTTACTTCCTACAGGGTTCTATATTTATTTTACTTTTTCTTGCTTCTTCCAGGATTCAATATATATTATTCTTTATGTTACTTCTTCCAGGATTCAATATTTCTAATTTTTTGTTGCTTCTTCCAGGATTCAATATTTATTATGCTTTCTGTTACTTCTTCCAGGATTCAATATTTCTTATTCTTTATGTTACTTCTTCCAGGATTCTAAATTTCTTATTCCTTTTCTTGCTTCTTCCAAGATTCTATATTTCTTATTCTTTTTGTTAATTCTTCCAGGATTTAATATTTCTTATTCTTTTTCTTGCTTCTTCCAGGATTCAGTATTTCTTACTCTTTTTGTTACTTCTTCAAGGATTATATATTTCTTATTCTTTTTCTTGCTTCTTCTAAGATTCAATATTTCTTATTGTTCTTCTTACATTCTCCAGGATTCTATATTTATAATTCTTTTTCTTACTTCTTCCAGGATTCCATATTTCTTATTCTTTTTCTTACTTCCTCCAGGATACTAGTGTTCTAATTCTTTTTCTTGCTTCTTCCTGGATTCTATATTTGTTTTTCTTTTTGTTACATTCTCCAGGATTCTATATTTATAATTCTTTTTCTTACTTCTTCCAGGATTCCATATTTCTTATTCTTTTTCTTACTTCCTCCAGGATACTATATTTCTTATTCTTTTTCTTGCTTCTTCCAGGATTCTATATTTGTTATTCCTTTTCTTGCTTCTTCCAGGATTCAATATTTATTATTCTTTTTTTGCTTCTTCCAGGATTCCATATGTCTTATGGCTTTTGTTTCTTCTTCCAGGATTCAATATTTGTTATTCTTTTTGTTACTTGCTCCAGGATTCAATATTTCCTATTCTTTTTGTGACTTCCTCCAGGATTCTATATTTCTTGTTCTTTTTCTTGCTTCTTCCAGGATTCAATATTTCTTATAGTTTCTTTTACTTCTTCCAGGTTTCTATATTTTTTATTCTTTTTCTTGATTCTTCCAGGACTCCATATTTCTTATTGTTTTTGTTACTTCCTCCAGGATTCTATATTTCTTATTCTTTTTCTTGCTTCTCCCAGGGTTCAATATTTTTTATTCATTTTGTTACTTCCTCCAGGATTCTATGTTTCTTGTTCTTTTTCTTGCTTCTTCCAGGATTCAATATTTATTATTCTTTCTCTTGCGTCTTCCAGGATTCAATATTTCTTATTGTTTCTTTTACTTCTTCCAGGTTTCTATATTTTTTATTCTTTTTCTTGCTTCTTCCAGGATTCAATATTTCTTATTCTTTTTGTTGCTTCGTCCAGGATTCAATATTTCTTATAATTTTTGTTGCCTCGTCCAGGATTCAAAATTTGTTATACTTTTTCTTGCTTCTTCCAGGATTCAATATTTGTTATTATTTTTGTTACTTCCTCCAGGATTCAAAATTTATTATTCTTTATGTTACTTCCTCCAGGATTCAATATTTCTCATTCTTTTTCTTGCTTCTTCCAGGATTCACTATTTCTTATTCTTTTTGTTACTTCCTCCAGGATTCTATATTTCTTATTCTTTTTATTATTACTTCCAGGATTCAATATTTCTTATTCTTTTCGTTACTTCCTCCAGGATTCTATATTTCTTATTCTTTTTCTTGCTTCTTCCAGGAATCAATATTTCTTATTCTTTTTCTTGCTTCTTCCAGGATTCAATATTTCTTATTCTTTTTGTTACTTTTTCCAGGATTCTATATTTGGTATTCTTTTTCTTTCTTCTTCCAGGATTCTATATTTCATATACTTTTTGTTACTTCTTCCTGTATTCAATATTTCTTATTCTTTTTGTTACTTCCTCCAAGATTCAATATTTATTATTCTTTTTGTTACTTCCTCCAGGATACAATATTTCTTATTATTTTTTTTGCGAATTCCAGGATTTAATATTTCTTATACTTTTTCTTGCTTCTTCCAGGATTCAATATTTCTTATTCTTTTTGTTACTCCTTCCAGGATTCTATATTTCTTATGCTTTTTCTTACTTCATCCAGGATTCAATATTTGTTATTCTTTTTGTTACTTCCTCCAGCATTCAATATTCATTTTTATTTTTGTTACTTCATCCAGGATTCAATATGTTTTATTCTTTTTGTTACTTCCTCCAGGATACAATATTTCTTATTCTTTTTGTTACTTCCTCCAGGATTCAATATTTCTTATTCTTTTTGTTACTTCCTCCAGCATTCAATATTTGTTATTCTTTTTGTTACTTCTTCCAGGATTCAATATTTCTAATTCTTTTTCTTGCTTCTTCCAGGATTCAATATTTCTTATTCTTTTTGTTACTTCCTCCAGCATTCAATATTTCTTATCCTTTTTGTTGCTACTTCCAGGATTCAATATTTCTTATTCTTTTTGTTACTTTTTCCAGGATTCAATATTTCTTATTCTTTTCGTTACTACCTCCAGGATTCTATATTTCTTATTCTTTTTCTTGCTTCTTCCAGGATTCAATATTTCTTATTCTTTTTGTTGCTTCTTCCAGGATTCAATATTTCTTATTCTTTTTGTTACTTCTTCCAGTATTCTATATTTGGTATTCTTTTTCTTTCTTCTTCCAGGATTCTATATTTCATATACTTTTTGTTACTTCTTCCTGGATTCAATATTTGTTATTCTTTTTGTTACTTCTTCCATGATTCTATATTTCTTATTCTTTTTCTTGCTTCATCCAGGATTCATTATTTGTTATTCTTTTTGTTACTTCCTCCAGCATTCAACATTCATTTTTATTTTTGTTACTTCATCCAGTATTCAATATTTTTTATTCTTTTTGTTACTTCCTCCAGGATACAAAATTTCTTATTCTTTTTGTTACTTCCTCCAGGATTCAATATTTCTTATTCTTTTTGTTACTTCCTCCAGCATTCAATATTTGTTATTCTTTTTGTAACTTCTTTCAAGGTTCAATATTTCTAATTCTTTTTCTTGCTTCTTCCATGATTCAATATTTCTTATTCTTTTTGTTACTTCTTCCAGGATTCAATATTTGTTATTATTTTTGTTACTTCCTCCAGGATTCAAAATTTATTATTCTTTATGTTACTTCCTCCAGGATTCAATATTTCTTATTCTTTTTGTTGCGACTTCCAGGATTCAATATTTCCCATTCTTTTTCTTGCTTCTTCCAGGATTCACTATTTCTTATTCTTTTTGTTACTTCCTCCAGGATTCAATATTTCTTTTTCTCTTTGTTACTTCCTCCAGGATTCTATATTTCTTATTCTTTTTGTTATTACTTCCAGGATTCAATATTTCTTATTCTTTTCGTTACTTCCTCCAGGATTCTATATTTGGTATTCTTTTTCTTTCTTCTTCCAGGATTCTATATTTCATATACTTTTTGTTACTTCTTCCTGGATTCAATATTTCTTATTCTTTTTGTTACTTCATCCAGGATTCAAAATTTTTTATTCTTTTTGTTACTTCCTCCAGGATACAATATTTCTAATTCTTTTTCTTGCTTCTTCCAGCATTCAATATTTCTTATTATTTTTGTTGCTACTTCCAGGATTCATTATTTCTTATTCTTTTTCTTGCTTCTTCCAGGATTCAATATTTCTTATTCATTTTGTTACTTCCTCCAGGATTCAATATTTCTTATTCTTTTTGTTACTTCTTCCAGGATTCAATATTTGTTATTATTTTTGTTACTTCCTCCAGGATTCAAAATTTATTATTCTTTATGTTACTTCCTCCAGGATTCAATATTTCTCATTCTTTTTGTTGCGACTTCCAGGATTCAATATTTCTCATTCTTTTTCTTGCTTCTTCCAGGATTCAATATTTCTTATTCTTTTTGTTACTCCTTCCAGGATTCTATATTTCTTATGCTTTTTCTTGCTTCATCCAGGATTCAACATTCATTTTTTATTTTTGTTATTCATCCAGGATTCAATATTTTTTATTCTTTTTGTTACTTCCTCCAGGATACAATATTTCTTATTCTTTTTCTTACTTCCTCCAGGATTCAATATTTCTTATTCTTTTTGTTACTTCCTCCAGCATTCAGTATTTGTTATTCTTTTTGTTACTTCATCCAGGATTCAATATTTTTTATTCTTTTTGTTACTTCCTCCAGGATACAATATTTCTTATTCTTTTTGTTACTTCCTCCAGCATTCAATACTTGTTATTCTTTTTGTTACTTCCTCCAGGATTCAATATTTCTAATTCTTTTTCTTGCTTCTTCCAGGATTCAATATTTCTTATTCTTTTTGTTACTTCCTCCAGGATTCAATATTTCTTATTCTTTTTGTTACTTCCTCCAGCATTCAATATTTGTTATTCTTTTTGTTACTTCCTCCAGGATACAATATTTCTTATTCTTTTTGTTACTTCCTCCAGGATTCAATATTTCTTATTCCTTATGTTACTTCCTCCAGGATACAATATTTCTTATTCTTTTTGTTACTTCCTCCAGGATTCAATATTTCTTATTCTTTTTGTTACTTCCTCCAGCATTCAATATTTGTTATTCTTTTTGTTACTTCCTCCAGGATTCAATATTTCTAATTCTTTTTCTTGCTTCTTCCAGGATACAATATTTCTTATTCTTTTTCTTACTTCCTCCAGGATTCAATATTTCTTATTCTTTTTGTTACTTCCTCCAGCATTCAATATTTGTTATTCTTTTTGTTACTTCCTCCAGGATTCAATATTTCTAATTCTTTTTCTTGCTTCTTCCAGCATTCAATATTTCTTATTATTTTTGTTGCTTCTTCCTGGATTCAATATTTCTTATTCTTTTTGTTACTTCTTCCAGGATTCATTATTTGTTATTCTTTTTGTTATTTCCTCCAGCATTCAATATTCATTTTTATTTTTGTTACTTCATCCAAGATTCAATATTTTTTATTCTTTTTGTTACTTCCTCCAGGATACAATATTTCTTATTCTTTTTGTTACTTCCTCCAGTATTCAATATTTCTTATTCTTTTTGTTACTTCCTCCAGCATTCAATATTTGTTATTCTTTTTGTAACTTCTATCAGGGTTTAATATTTCTTATTCTTTTTGTTGCTACTTCCAGGATTCAATATTTCTTATTCTTTATCTTGCTTCTTCCAGGATTCAATATTTCTTATTCTTTTTGTTACTTCTTCCAAGATTCAATAATTCTTATTCTTTTTGTTGCTACTTCCAGGATTCAATATTTCTTATTCTTTTTGTTACTTCTTCCAGGATTCAATATTTGTTATTATTTTTGTTACTTCCTCCAGGATTCAAAATTTATTATTCTTTATGTTACTTCCTCCAGGATTCAATATTTCTCATTCTTTTTGTTACGACTTCCAGGATTCAATATTTCTCATTCTTTTTCTTGCTTCTTCCAGGATTCACTATTTCTTATTCTTTTTCTTACTTCCTCCAGGATTCAATATTTCTTATTCTCTTTGTTACTTCCCCCAGGATTCTATATTTCTTATTCTTTTCGTTATTACTTCCAGGATTCAATACTTCTTATTCTTTTCGTTACTTCCTCCAGGATTCTATATTTCTTATTCTTTTTCTTGCTTCTTCCAGGATTCTATATTTCTTATTCTTTTTCTTGCTTCTTCCAGGATTCTATATTTGGTATTCTTTTTCTTTCTTCTTCCAGGATTCTATATTTCATATACTTTTTGTTACTTCTTCCAGGATTCAATATTTGTTATTCTTTTTCTTGCTACTTCCAGGATTCAATATTTCTTATTCTTTTTGTTACTTCTTCCAGGATTCTATATTTCTTATTCTTTTTGTTACTTCCTCCAGCATTCAATATTCATTTTTATTTTTGTTCCTTCATCCAGGATTCAATATTTCTTATTCTTTTTCTTGCTTCTTCCAGGATTCAATATTTCTTATTCTTTTTCTTGCTTCTTCCAGGATTCAATATTTCTAATTCTTTTTCTTGCTTCTTCCAGGATTCAATATTTCTTATTCTTTTTGTTACTTCCTCCAGCATTCAATATTTCTTATTCTTTTTGTTGCTACTTCCAGGATTCAATATTTCTTATTCTTTTTGTTACTTCTTCCAGGATTCAATATTTCTTGTTATATTTGTTTCTTCGTCCAGGATTCAATATTTGTTATTCTTTTTCTTGCTTCTTCCAGGATTCAATATTTCTAATTCTTTTTCTTGCTTCTTCCAGGATTCAATATTTCTTATTCTTTTTGTTACTTCCTCCAGGATTCAATATTTCTTTTTCTCTTTGTTATTACTTCCAGGATTCAATATTTATTATTCTTTTCGTTCCTTCCTCCGGGATTCTATACTTCTTATTATTTTTCTTGCTTCTTCCAGTATTCAATATTTCTTATTCTTTTTCTTGCTACTTCCAGGATTCAATATTTCTTATTCTTTTTGTTTCTTCTTCCAGGAATCTATATTTGGTATTCTTTTTCTTTCTTCTTCCAGAATTCTATATTTCATATTCTTTTTGTTACTTCATCCAGGATTCAATATTTGTTATTCTTTTTCTTGCTACTTCCAGGATTCAATTTTTCTTATTCTGTTTGTTACTTCTTCCAGGATTTCATATTTCTTATTCTTTTTCTTGCTCCATCCAGGATTCAATATTTGTTATTCTTTTTGTTACTTCTTCCAGCATTCAATATTCATTTTAATTTTTGTTACTTCATCCAGGATTCAATATTTTTTATTCTTTTTGTTACTTCCTCCAGGATACAATATTTATTATTCTTTTTGTTACTTCCTCCAGGATTCAATATTTCTTATTCTTTTTGTTACTTCTTCCAGGATTCGATATTTGTAATTCTTCTTCTTGCTTCTTCCAGGATTCAATATTTCTTATTCTTTTTGTTACTTCCTCCAGGATTCATTATTTCTTATTCTTTTTGTAGCTTCTTCCAGGATTCAATATTTCTAATTCTTTTTGTTGCTACTTCCAGGATTCATTATTTCTTATTCCTTTTGTAGCTACTTCCAGGATTCAATATTTCTTATTCTCTTTCTTACTTCCTCCAGGATTCTATATTTCTTATTCTTTTTGTTATTTTTTCCAGGATTCAATATTTCTTAACCTTTTTCGTGCTTTTTCCAGGATTCTAAATTTCTTATTCTTTTTGTGACCTCTTCCACGATTCAGTATTTCTTATTCTTTTAGTTACTTCCTCCAGCATTCAATATTTGTTATTCTTTTTCTTGCTTCTTCCAGGATACTATATTTCTTATACTCTTTCTTGCTTCTTCCAGGATTCAATATATCGTATTGTTTTTGTTGCTTCTTCCAGGATTCAATATTTCTTATTCATTTTGTTACTTCATCCAGGATTCTATATTTGGTATTCTTATTCTTGCTTCTTCCAGGATTCTAAATTTCATATACTTTTTGTTACTTCTTCCAGGATTCAATATTTTTTATTCTTTTTCTTGCTACTTCCAGGAATCTATATTTCTTATTCTTTTTGTTGCTTCTTCCAGGATTCAAAATCTCTTATTCTTTTTCTTGCTTCTTCCAGGATTCAATATTTCTTATTCATTTTGTTACTTCATCCAGGATTCTATATTTGGTATTCTTTTTCTTGCTTCTTCCAGGATTCTAAATTTCATATACTTTTTGTTACTTCTTCCAGGATTCAATATTTGTTATTCTTTTTCTTGCTACTTCCAGGATTCAATATTTCTTATTCTTTTTGTTACTTCTTCCAGGTTTCTATATTTCTTATACTTTTTCTTGCTTCTTCCAGGATTCAGTATTTATTATTGTTTTTGTTACTTCCTCCAGGTTTCAATATTTCTTATTCTTTTTGTTACTTCCTCCAGCATTCAATATTTCTTATTCTTTTTGTTGCTTCTTCCAGGATTCAATATTTCTAATTCTTTTTGTTACTTCCTCCAGGTTTCTATATTTCTTATTCTTTTTCTTGCTTCTTCCAGGATTCAATATTTCTTAATCTTTATATTGCTATTTCCGGGATTCAATATTTTTTATTGTTTTTGTTACTCCCTCCAGGTTTCAATATTTCTTATTCCTTTTCTTGCTACTTCCAGGTTTCAATATTTTTTTATACTTTTTGTTACTTCCTCCAGGATTCTATATTTCTTATTCTTTTTCTTTCTTCTTCCAGGATTCAATATTTCTTATTGTTTTTGTTACTTCCTCCAGCATTCAATATTTCTTATTCTTTTTGTTGCTTCTTCCAGGATTCAATATTTCTAATTCTTTTTGTTGCTAATTCCAGGATTCATTATTTCTTATTCTTTTTGTTGCTTCTTCCAAGATTCAATATTTCTTAGTCTTTTTGTTGCTACTTCCAGGATTCATTATTTCTTATTCTTTTTGTAGCTTCTTCCAGGATTCAATATTTCTAATTCTTTTTCTTGCTTCTTCCAGGATTCTATATTTGTTAATCTTTTTCTTGCTTCTTCCAGGATACAATATTTCTTATTCCTTTTGTTGCTTCTTCCAGGATTCAATATTTCTTATTCTTTTTGTTGCTTCGTCCAGGAATCAATATATCTTATTCTTTTTCTTGCTCCTTCCAGGAATTAATATTTTTTATTCTTTTTGTTACTTCCTCCAAGATTCAATATTTCTTATCCTTTTTGTTACTTCCTCCAGGATACAATATTTCTTATTATTTTTGTTGCGAATTCCAGGATTCAATATTTCTTATTCTTTTTCTTGCATCTTCCAGGATTCAATATTTCTTATTCTTTTTGTTACTTCTTCCACGATTCAATATTTGTTATACTTTTTCGTGCTTCTTCCAGGATTCTAAATTTCTTATACTTTTTGTTACTTCCTCCAGGATTCAAAATTTGTTTTTCTTTTTGTTACTTCCTCCAGCATTCAATATTACTTATTCTTTTTCTTGCTTCTTCCAGGATTCAATATTTCTTATTTTTTTGTTGCTTCTTCCAGGATTCAATATTTGTTATTGTTTTTGTTGCTTCATCCAGGATTCAATATTTGTAATTCTTTTTCTTGCTTCTTCCAGGATTCAATATTTCTTATTCTTTTTGTAACTTCCTGCAGCATTCAATATTTCTTATTCTTTTTGTTGCTACTTCCAGGATTCAATATTTCTTATTCTTTTTGTTACTTCTTCCACGATTCAATATTTCTTATTATTTTTGTTACTTCGTCCAGGATTCTATATTTGTTAATCTTTTTCTTGCTTCTTCCAGGATTCAATATTTGTTATTATTTTTGTTACTTACTCCAGGATTCAAAATTTTTTATTCTTTATGTTACTTCCTCCAGGATTCAATATTTCTCATTTTTTTGTTGCGACTTCCAGGATTCAATATTTCTCATTCTTTTTCTTTCTTCTTCCAGGATTCACTATTTCTTATTCTTTTTGTTACTTCCTCCAGGATTCTATATTTCCTTTTCTTTTTGTTATTACTTCCAGGATTCAATATTTCTTATTCTTTTCGTTACTTCCTCCAGGATTCTATATTTGGTATTCTTTTTCCTTTCTTCTTCCAGGATTCTATATTTCATATACTTTTTGGTACTTCTTCCAGGATTCAATATTTGTTATTCTTTTTCTTGCTACTTCCAGGATTCAATTTTTCTTATTCTTTTTGTTACTTCTTCCAGGATTCTATATTTCTTATTCTTTTTCTTGCTCCATCCAGGATTCAATATTTGTTATTGTTTTTGTTACTTCCTCCAGCATTCAATACTCATTTTTATTTTTGTTACTTCATCCAGGATTCAATATTTTTTATTCTTTTTGTTACTTCCTCCAGGATACAATATTTCTTATTCGTTTTGTTACTTCCTCCAGCATTCAATATTTGTTATTCGTTTTGTTACTTCTTCCAGGATTCGATATTTGTAATTTTTTTTCTTGCTTCTTCCAGGATTCAATATTTCTTATTCTTTTTGTTACTTCCTCTAGCATTCAATATTTCTTATTCTTTTTGTTGCTACTTCCAGGATTCATTATTTGTTATTCTTTTTGTTGCTACTTCCAGGATTCAATATTTCTAATTCTTTTTGTTGCTACTTCCAGGATTCATTATTTCTTATTCTTTTTGTTGCTACTTCCAGGATTCAATATTTCTTATTCTCTTCCTTACTTCCTCCAGGATTCTATATTTCTTATTCTTTTTGTTATTTCTTCCAGGATTCAATATTTCTTAAATTTTTCGGGCTTTTTCCAGGATTCTAAATTTCTTATTCTTTTTGTGACTTCTTCCACGATTCAGTATTTCTTATACTTTTAGTTACTTCCTCCGGCATTCAATATTTGTTATTCTTTTTCTTGCTTCTTCCAAGATTCTATATTTCTTATACTTTTTCTTGCTTCTTCCAGTATTCAATATATCGTATTGTTTTTGTTGCTTCTTCTAGGATTCAATATGTCTTATTCCTTTTGTTGCTACTTCCAGGATTCAATATTTCTTATTCTATTAGTTACTTCCTCTTGGATTCTATATTTCTAATTCTTTTTCTTGCTTCTTCCAGGATTCAAAATCTCTTATTCTTTTTCTTGCTTCTTCCAGGATTCAATATTTGTTATTCTCTTTCTTGCTACTTCCAGGATTCAATATTTCTTATTCTTTTTGTTACTTCTTCCAGGATTCTATATTTCTTATACATTTTCTTGCTTCTTCCAGGATTCTATATTTCTTATTCTTTTTCTTTCTTCTTCCAGGATTCAATATTTCTTATTGTTTTTGTTACTTCCTCCAGCATTCAATATTTCTTATTCTTTTTGTTGCTTCTTCCGGGATTCAATATTTCTAATTCTTTTTGTTGCTACTTCCAGGATTCATTATTTCTTATTCTTTGTGTAGCTTCTTCCAGGATTCAATATTTCTAATTCTTTTTGTTGCTACTTCCAGGATTCAATATTTCTAATTCTTTTCGTTACTTCCTCCAGGATTCTATATTTCTCAATCTTTTTCTTTCTTCTTCCAGGATTCTATATTTGTTATTCTTTTTCTTGCTTCGTCCAGGATTCAATATTTCTTAATCTTTTTCTTTCTCCTTCTAGGATTGAATATTTTTTATTCTTTTTGTTACTTCCTCCAGGATACAATATTTCTTATTATTTTTGTTGCGAATTCCAGGATTCAATATTTCTTTTTCTTTTTCTTGCATCTTCCAGGATTCACTATTTCTTTTTCTTTTTGTTACTTCCTCCAGGATTCTATATTTCTTATTCGTTTTGTTACTTCTTCCAGGATTCAATATTTTTTATTCTTTTTCGTGCTTCTTCCAGGATTCTAAATTACTTATACTTTTTGTTACTTCCTCCAGGATTCAATATTTGTTATTCTTTTTGTTACATCCTCCAGCATTCAATATTACTTATTCTTTTTCTTGCTTCTTCCAGGATTCAATATTTCTTATTTTTTTGTTGCTTCTTCCAGGATTCAATATTTGTTATTGTTTTTCTTGCTTCTTCCAGGATTCAATATTTCTTATTCTCTTTCTTACTTCCTCCAGGATTCTATATTTCTTATTCTTTTTGTTATTTTTTCCAGGATTCAATATTTCTTAACCTTTTTCGTGCTTTTTCCAGGATTCTAAATTTCTTTTACTTTTTCTTGCTTCTTCCAGGATTCTTTTTGTGACCTCTTCCAGGATTCAATATTTCTTATTATTTTTGCTACTTCCTCCAGCATTCAATATTTGTTATCCTTTTTCTTCCTTCTTCCAGGATTCTATATTTCTTTTACTTTTTCTTGCTTCTTCCAGGATTCAATATTTCTTATTCTTTTTGTTACTTCCTCCAGCAGTCAATATTACTTATTCTTTTTCTTGCTTCTTCCAGGATTCAATATTTCTTATTTTTTTGTTGCTTCTTCTAGGATTCAATATTTGTTATTGTTTTTGTTTCTTCATCCAGGATTCAATATTTGTAATTCTTTTTCTTGCTACTTCCAGCATTCAATATTTATTATTCTTTTTGTTACTTCCTCCAGGATTCAATAATTCTTATTCTTTTTGTTACTTCCTCCAGGATACAATATTTCTTATGCTTTTGGTTACTTCCTCCAGGATTCAATATTTCTTATTCTTTTTGTTACTTCCTCCAGCATTCAATATTTGTTATCCGTTTTCTTACTTCTTCCAGGATTCGATATTTGTAATTCTTTTTCTTGCTACTTCCAGGATTCAATATTTCTTATTCTTTTTGTAACTCCATCCAGCATTCAATATTTCTTATTGTTTTTGTTACTTCCTCCAGCATTCAATATTTCTTATTCTTTTTGTTGCTTCTACCAGGATTCAATATTTCTAATTCTTTTTGTTGCTACTTCCAGGATTCATTATTTCTTATTCTTTTTGTAGCTACTTCCAGGATTCAATATTTCTAATTCTTTTTGTTGCTACTTCCAGGATTCATTATTTCTTATTCTTTTTGTTGCTACTTCCAGGATTCAATATTTCTTATTCTCTTTCTTACTTCCTCCAGGATTCTAAATTTCTTATTCTTTTTGTGACTTCTTCCACGATTCAGTATTTCTTATACTTTTAGTTACTTCCTCCAGCATTCAATATTTGTTATTCTTTTTCTTGCTTCTTCCAAGATTCTATATTTCTTATACTTTTTCTTGCTTCTTCCAATATTCAATATATCGTATTGTTTTTGTTGCTTCATCCAGGATTCAATATGTCTTATTCCTTTTGTTGCTACTTCCAGGATTCAATATTTCTTATTCTTTTTGTTACTTCCGCTTGGATTCTATATTTCTAATTCTTTTTCTTGCTTCTTCCAGGATTCACTATTTCTTATTCTTTTTGTTACTTCCTCCAGGATTCTATATTTCCTTTTCTTTTTGTTATTACTTCCAGGATTCAATATTTCATATTCTTTTCGTTACTTCCTCCAGGATTCTATATTTGGTATTCTTTTTCCTTTCTTCTTCCAGGATTCTATATTTCATATACTTTTTGGTACTTCTTCCAGGATTCAATATTTGTTATTCTTTTTCTTGCTACTTCCAGGATTCAATTTTTCTTATTCTTTTTGTTACTTCTTCCAGGATTCTATATTTCTTATTCTTTTTCTTGCTCCATCCAGGATTCAATATTTGTTATTGTTTTTGTTACTTCCTCCAGCATTCAATATTCATTTTTATTTTTGTTACTTCATCCAGGATTCAATATTTTTTATTCTTTTTGTTACTTCCTCCAGGATACAATATTTCTTATTCGTTTTGTTACTTCCTCCAGCATTCAATATTTGTTATTCGTTTTGTTACTTCTTCCAGGATTCGATATTTGTAATTTTTTTTCTTGCTTCTTCCAGGATTCAATATTTCTTATTCTTTTTGTTACTTCCTCTAGCATTCAATATTTCTTATTCTTTTTGTTGCTACTTCCAGGATTCCTTATTTGTTATTCTTTTTGTTGCTACTTCCAGGATTCAATATTTCTAATTCTATTTGTTGCTACTTCCAGGATTCATTATTTCTTATTCTTTTTGTTGCTACTTCCAGGATTCAATATTTCTTATTCTCTTTCTTACTTCCTCCAGGATTCTATATTTCTTATTCTTTTTGTTATTTCTTCCAGGATTCAATATTTCTTAAATTTTTCGGGCTTTATCCAGGATTCTAAATTTCTTATTCTTTTTGTGACTTCTTCCACGATTCAGTATTTCTTATACTTTTAGTTACTTCCTCCGGCATTCAATATTTGTTATTCTTTTTCTTGCTTCTTCCAAGATTCTATATTTCTTATACTTTTTCTTGCTTCTTCCAGTATTCAATATATCGTATTGTTTTTGTTGCTTCTTCCCGGATTCAATATGTCTTATTCCTTTTGTTGCTACTTCCAGGATTCAATATTTCTTATTCTATTAGTTACTTCCTCTTGGATTCTATATTTCTAATTCTTTTTCTTGCTTCTTCCAGGAATCAAAATCTCTTATTCTTTTTCTTGCTTCTTCCAGGATTCAATATTTGTTATTCTTTTTCTTGCTACTTCCAGGATTCAATATTTCTTATTCTTTTTGTTACTTCTTCCAGGATTCTATATTTCTTATACATTTTCTTGCTTCTTCCAGGATTCTATATTTCTTATTCTTTCTCTTTCTTCTTCCAGGATTCAATATTTCTTATTGTTTTTGTTACTTCCTCCAGCATTCAATATTTCTTATTCTTTTTGTTGCTTCTTCCGGGATTCAATATTTCTAATTCTTTTTGTTGCTACTTCCAGGATTCATTATTTCTTATTCTTTGTGTAGCTTCTTCCAGGATTCAATATTTCTAATTCTTTTTGTTGCTACTTCCAGGATTCAATATTTCTAATTCTTTTCGTTACTTCCTCCAGGATTCTATATTTCTCAATCTTTTTCTTTCTTCTTCCAGGATTCGATATTTGTAATTCTTTTTCTTGCTACTTCCAGGATTCAATATTTCTTATTCTTTTTGTAACTCCATCCAGCATTCAATATTTCTTATTGTTTTTGTTACTTCCTCCAGCATTCAATATTTCTTATTCTTTTTGTTGCTTCTACCAGGATTCAATATTTCTAATTCTTTTTGTTGCTACTTCCAAGATTCATTATTTCTTATTCTTTTTGTAGCTACTTCCAGGATTCAATATTTCTAATTCTTTTTGTTGCTACTTCCAGGATTCATTATTTCTTATTCTTTTTGTTGCTACTTCCAGGATTCAATATTTCTTATTCTCTTTCTTACTTCCTCCAGGATTCTAAATTTCTTATTCTTTTTGTGACTTCTTCCACGATTCAGTATTTCTTATACTTTTAGTTACTTCCTCCAGCATTCAATATTTGTTATTCTTTTTCTTGCTTCTTCCAAGATTCTATATTTCTTATACTTTTTCTTGCTTCTTCCAGTATTCAATATATCGTATTGTTTTTGTTGCTTCATCCAGGATTCAATATGTCTTATTCCTTTTGTTGCTACTTCCAGGATTCAATATTTCTTATTCTTTTTGTTACTTCCGCTTGGATTCTATATTTCTAATTCTTTTTCTTGCTTCTTCCAGGATTCACTATTTCTTATTCTTTTTGTTACTTCCTCCAGGATTCTATATTTCCTTTTCTTTTTGTTATTACTTCCAGGATTCAATATTTCATATTCTTTTCGTTACTTCCTCCAGGATTCTATATTTGGTATTCTTTTTCCTTTCTTCTTCCAGGATTCTATATTTCATATACTTTTTGGTACTTCTTCCAGGATTCAATATTTGTTATTCTTTTTCTTGCTACTTCCAGGATTCAATTTTTCTTATTCTTTTTGTTACTTCTTCCAGGATTCTATATTTCTTATTCTTTTTCTTGCTCCATCCAGGATTCAATATTTGTTATTGTTTTT
This sequence comes from Octopus bimaculoides, assembly GCF_046866305.1. Taxonomy (NCBI): domain Eukaryota; kingdom Metazoa; phylum Mollusca; class Cephalopoda; order Octopoda; family Octopodidae; genus Octopus; species Octopus bimaculoides. The sequence goes on along the minus strand of NW_028315302.1, from coordinate 306,240 downwards.
GTTACTTCCTCCAGCATTCAATATTCATTTTTATTTTTGTTACTTCATCCAGGATTCAATATTTTTTATTCTTTTTGTTACTTCCTCCAGGATACAATATTTCTTATTCGTTTTGTTACTTCCTCCAGCATTCAATATTTGTTATTCGTTTTGTTACTTCTTCCAGGATTCGATATTTGTAATTTTTTTTCTTGCTTCTTCCAGGATTCAATATTTCTTATTCTTTTTGTTACTTCCTCTAGCATTCAATATTTCTTATTCTTTTTGTTGCTACTTCCAGGATTCATTATTTGTTATTCTTTTTGTTGCTACTTCCAGGATTCAATATTTCTAATTCTTTTTGTTGCTACTTCCAGGATTCATTATTTCTTATTCTTTTTGTTGCTACTTCCAGGATTCAATATTTCTTATTCTCTTTCTTACTTCCTCCAGGATTCTATATTTCTTATTCTTTTTGTTATTTCTTCCAGGATTCAATATTTCTTAAATTTTTCGGGCTTTATCCAGGATTCTAAATTTCTTATTCTTTTTGTGACTTCTTCCACGATTCAGTATTTCTTATACTTTTAGTTACTTCCTCCGGCATTCAATATTTGTTATTCTTTTGCTTGCTTCTTCCAAGATTCTATATTTCTTATACTTTTTCTTGCTTCTTCCAGTATTCAATATATCGTATTGTTTTTGTTGCTTCTTCCAGGATTCAATATGTCTTATTCCTTTTGTTGCTACTTCCAGGATTCAATATTTCTTATTCTATTAGTTACTTCCTCTTGGATTCTATATTTCTAATTCTTTTTCTTGCTTCTTCCAGGATTCAAAATCTCTTATTCTTTTTCTTGCTTCTTCCAGGATTCAATATTTGTTATTCTTTTTCTTGCTACTTCCAGGATTCAATATTTCTTATTCTTTTTGTTACTTCTTCCAGGATTCTATATTTCTTATACATTTTCTTGCTTCTTCCAGGATTCTATATTTCTTATTCTTTTTCTTTCTTCTTCCAGGATTCAATATTTCTTATTGTTTTTGTTACTTCCTCCAGCATTCAATATTTCTTATTCTTTTTGTTGCTTCTTCCGGGATTCAATATTTCTAATTCTTTTTGTTGCTACTTCCAGGATTCATTATTTCTTATTCTTTGTGTAGCTTCTTCCAGGATTCAATATTTCTAATTCTTTTTGTTGCTACTTCCAGGATTCAATATTTCTAATTCTTTTCGTTACTTCCTCCAGGATTCTATATTTCTCAATCTTTTTCTTTCTTCTTCCAGGATTCTATATTTGTTATTCTTTTTCTTGCTTCTTCCAGGATTCAATATTTCTTTTCCTTTATGTTGCTTCTTCCAGGATTCAATATTTGTTATTGTTTTTGTTGCTTCGTCCAGGATTCAATATTTCTTAATCTTTTTCTTTCTCCTTCTAGGATTGAATATTTTTTATTGTTTTTGTTACTTCCTCCAAGATTCAATATTTATTATTCTTTTTGTTACTTCCTCCAGGATACAATATTTCTTATTATTTTTGTTGCGAATTCCAGGATTCAATATTTCTTTTTCTTTTTCTTGCATCTTCCAGGATTCACTATTTCTTTTTCTTTTTGTTACTTCCTCCAGGATTCTATATTTCTTATTCTTTTTGTTACATCCTCCAGCATTCAATATTACTTATTCTTTTTCTTGCTTCTTCCAGGATTCAATATTTCTTATTTTTTTGTTGCTTCTTCCAGGATTCAATATTTGTTATTGTTTTTCTTGCTTCTTCCAGGATTCAATATTTCTTATTCTCTTTCTTACTTCCTCCAGGATTCTATATTTCTTATTCTTTTTGTTATTTTTTCCAGGATTCAATATTTCTTAACCTTTTTCGTGCTTTTTCCAGGATTCTAAATTTCTTTTACTTTTTCTTGCTTCTTCCAGGATTCTTTTTGTGACCTCTTCCAGGATTCAATATTTCTTATTCTTTTTGCTACTTCCTCCAGCATTCAACATTTGTTATCCTTTTTCTTGCTTCTTCCAGGATTCTATATTTCTTTTACTTTTTCTTGCTTCTTCCAGGATTCAATATTTCTTATTCTTTTTCTTGCTCCTTCCAGGATTCAATATTTTTTATTCTTTTTGTTACTTCCTCCAAGATTCAATATTTGTTATTCTTTTTCGTGCTTCTTCCAGGATTCTAAATTTCTTATACTTTTTGTTACTTCCTCCAGGATTCAATATTTGTTATTCTTTTTGTTACTTCCTCCAGCAGTCAATATTACTTATTCTTCTTCTTGCATCTTCCAGGATTCAATATTTCTTATTTTTTTGTTGCTTCTTCCAGGATTCAATATTTGTTATTGTTTTTGTTGCTTCTTCCAGGATTCAATATTTCTTATTCTCTTTGTTACTTCCTCCAGTATTCTATATTTCTTATTCTTTTTGTTATTTCTTCCAGGATTCAATATTTCTTAATCTTTTTCATGCTTCTTCCAGGATTCTCAATTTCTTATTCTTTTTGTTACCTCTTCCACGATTCAGTATTTCTTATTCTTTTAGTTACTTCCTCCAGCATTCAATATTTGTTATTCTTTTTCTTGCTTCGTCCAGGATTCTATATTTCTTATACGTTTTCTTGCTTCTTCAATGATTCAATATATCTTATTGTTTTTGTTGCTTCTTCCAGGATTCTATATTTGGTATTCTTTTTCTTGCTACTTCCAGGATTCTATATTTCATATACTTTTTGTTACTTCTTCCAGGATTCAATATTTGTTATTCTTTTTCTTGCTTCATCCAGGATTCAATATTTGTTATTCTTTTTGTTACTTCCTCCAGCATTCAATATTCATTTTTATTTTTGTTACTTCATCCAGGATTCAATATTTTTTATTCTTTTTGTTACTTCCTCCAGGATACAATATTTCTTATTCTTTTTGTTGCTTCTTCCAGGATTCAATATTTCTAATTCTTTTTGTTGCTACTTCCAGGATTCATTATTTCTTATTCTTTGTGTAGCTTCTTCCCCGATTCAATATTTCTAATTCTTTTTGTTGCTACTTCCAGGATTCAATATTTCTAATTCTTTTCGTTACTTCCTCCAGGATTCTATATTTCTCAATCTTTTTCTTGCTTCTTCCAGGATTCTATATTTGTTATTCTTTTTCTTGCTTCTTCCAGGATTCAATATTTCTTATACTTTATGTTGCTTCTTCCAGGATTCAATATTTGTTATTGTTTTTGTTGCTTCGTCCAGGATTCAATATTTCTTAATCTTTTTCTTTCTCCTTCCAGGATTGAATATTTTTTATTGTTTTTGTTACTTCCTCCAGGATACAATATTTCTTATTATTTTTGTTGCGAATTCCAGGATTCAATATTTCTTTTTCTTTTTCTTGCATCTTCCAGGATTCACTATTTCTTTTTCTTTTTGTTACTTCCTCCAGGATTCTATATTTCTTATTCTTTTTGTTACTTCTTCCAGGATTCAATATTTGTTATTCTTTTTCGTGCTTCTTCCAGGATTCTAAATTTCTTATACTTTTTATTACTTCCTCCAGGATTCAATATTTGTTATTCTTTTTGTTACTTCCTCCAGCATTCAATATTACTTATTCTTCTTCTTGCTTCTTCCAGGATTCAATATTACTTATTTTTTTGTTGCTTCTTCCAGGATTCAATATTTGTTATTCTTTTTGTTACTTCCTCCAGCATTCAATATTTGTTATTCTTTTTCTTGCGTCTTCCAGGATTCTATATTTCTTATACGTTTTCTTGCATCTTCAATGATTCAATATATCTTATTGTTTTTGTTGCTTCTGCCAGGATTCAATATTTCTTATTCTTTCTGTTGCTACTTCCAGCATTCAATATTTCTTATACCTTTTGTTACTTCCTCCAGGATTCTATATTTCTTATTCTTTTTCTTGCTTCTTCCAGGATACAATATTTCTTATTCTTTTTCCTGCTTCTTCCAGGATTCAATATTTCTTATTCATTTTGTTACTTCTTCCAGGATTCTATATTTGGTATTCTTTTTCTTGCTACTTCCAGGATTCTATATTTCATATACTTTTTGTTACTTCTTCCAGGATTCAATATTTGTTATTCTTTTTCTTGCTTCATCCAGGATTCAATATTTGTTATTCTTTTTGTTACTTCCTCCAGGATACAATATTTCTTATTCTTTTTGTTACTTACTCCAGGATTCAATATTTCTTATTCTTTTTGTTACTTCCTCCAGCATTCAATATTTGTTATCCTTTCTGTTACTTCTTCCAGGATTCAATATTTCTAATTCTTTTTCTTGCTTCTTCCATGATTCAATATTTCTTATACTTTTTGTAGCTACTTTCAGGATTCAATATTTCTTATTCTCTTTCTTACTTCCTCCAGGATTCTATATTTCTTATTCTTTTTGTTACTTCTTCCAGGATTCAATATTTGTTATTCTTTTTCGTGCATCTTCCAGGATTCAAAATTTCTTATACTTTTTGTTACTTCCTCCAGGATTCAATATTTGTTATTCTTTTCGTTACTTCCTCCAGCATTCAATATTACTTATTCTTTTTCTTGCTTCTTCCAGGATTCAATATTTCTTATTTTTTTGTTGCTTCTTCCAGGATTCAATATTTGTTATTGTTTTTGTTGCATCTTCCAGGATTCAATATGTATTATTCTCTTTGTTACTTACTCCAGGATTCTATATTTCTTATTCTTTTTGTTATTTCTTCCAGGATTCAGTATTTCTTAATCATTTTCATGCTTCTTCCAGGATTCTCAATTTCTTATTCTTTTTGTTACTTCTTCCACGATTCAGTATTTCTTATTCTTTTAGTTACTTCCTCCAGCATTCAATATTTGTTATTCTTTTTCTTGCTACTTCCAGCATTCAATATTTCTTATTCTTTTTGTTACTTCCTCCAGGATTCTATATTTCTTATTCTTTTTCTTGCTTCTTCCAGGATTCAATATTTCTTATTCTTTTTCCTGCTTCTTCCAGAATTCAATATTTCTTATTCATGTTGTTACTTCTTCCAGGATTCTATATTTGGTATTCTTTTTCTTGCTTCTTCCAGGATTCTATATTTCATATACTTTTTGTTACTTCTTCCAGGATTCTATATTACTTATTCTTTTTCTTGCTTCATCCAGGATTCAATATTTGTTATTCTTTTTGTTACTTCCTCCAGCATTCAATATTCATTTTTATTTTTGTTACTTCATCCAGGATTTAGTATTTTTTATTCTTTTTGTTACTTCCTCCAGGATACAATATTTCTTATTCTTTTTGTTACTTCCTCCAGCATTCAATATTTCTAATACTTTTTGTTGCTACTTCCAGGATTCATTATTTGTTATACTTTTTGTTGCTACTTCCAGGATTCAATATTTCTAATTCTTTTTGTTGCTACTTCCAGGATTCAATATTTCTAATTCTTTTTGTTACTTCCTCCAGCATTCAATATTTCTAATACTTTTTGTTGCTACTTCCAGGATTCATTATTTGTTATACTTTTTGTTGCTACTTCCAGGATTCAATATTTCTAATTCTTTTTGTTGCTACTTCCAGGATTCAATATTTCTAATTCTTTTTGTTGCTACTTCCAGGATTCAATATTTCATATTCTCTTTGTTACTTCTTCCACGATTCAGTATTTCTTATACTTTTAGTTACTTCCTCCAGCATTCAATATTTCTTATACTTTTTCTTGCTTCTTCCAGGATTCAATATATCTTATTCTTTTTGCTGCTACTTCCAGGATTCAATATTTCTTATTCTTTTTGTTACTTCCTCCGGGATTCTATATTTCTTATTCTTTTTCTTGCTTCTTCCAGGATACTATATTTCTTATTCTTTTTCTTGCATTTTCCAGGATTCAATATTTCTTATTCATTTTGTCACTTCTTCCAGGATTCTATATTTGGTATTCTTTTTCTTGCTTCTTCCAGGATTCTATATTTCATATACTTTTTGTTACTTCTTCCAGGATTCAATATTTGTTATTCTTTTTCTTGCTACTTCCAGGATTCAATATTTCTTATTCTTTTTGTTACTACTTCCAGGTTTCTATATTTCTTATACTTTTTCTTGCTTCTTCCAGGATTCAATATTTATTATTGTTTTTGTTACTTCCTCCAGGTTTCAATATTTCTTATTCTTTTTGTTACATCCTCCAGGATTGTATATTTCTTATTCTTTTTGTTACTTCATCCAGGATTCAATATTTGTTATTCTTTTTGTTACTTCCTCCAGCATTCAATATTTC